>NW_008237619.1:6492324-6494462 GCF_000691975.1 Corvus brachyrhynchos
GGGAAAGAACAGATCACCCAGAGCAACTACTCTGGGAAGCTCTGATATACATCATTAACAATAGGAGCAGGAAAACAAGTTTAAAGAGGACTTCATTTCAAGTAAATCTGGGTCAAATGAGAATAATGAGCCATCCATCAACTCTTGCAGCAAAAGGAAAACATTGGCGTAATTTTAATGGCATTTTCATTGTTTCATTTATGTAACTATGCTCCTTTATTGCCCTTCAGTGTATATATATTAATACATTGGTTTTTTTTTTTTCATCCCTAAGTTTTGACCAGTTACAAAGCAAACACTGGATAATCCAAGGTGGGAGAGGGTCTCTCCCGCAAGTTCTTGCAGTGTTTTGCAGACCAAAATGCTTCACTGAAGATATTCACAGAGCTCCAGTTTACATGTCCATTGAGTTGCCTTCCACAATGTAGGACATAGTGGCACAGGGGCTTCCTCCACTGACTTGACAGTAGCCAAGAAAGCAATATTATGGGGAAAGCAACCAAAGTGAATAATGAGCTTGTGCTAAAGCAGCTCCTGTTTTGTGGGTCACTGGGTTAGTTTTCTGGGTGGGTTTTTTTCTGCATTTCTGCTTTTCCTTTCTTTCCCCAAGTCTCAAAGGGCTCCTTCGATGATTCTCTCCAGCCCATTTCACTGCAACTTCCTCTAATCATCCCAAGGGTGCTCCTGCTTTGTGTTGGTAACTCATAAATACATTACTCAGCAGGGATCCATGCTCCAACCAGATCAATGGCACGGAACGTTATCAGATCAGCTGGGCTAGATTCTCAGATTTCCTCTGCCACTGCTAGTCATGGCTTATTCCACCATCTCTCTGCAGTGATGAAAGATGCTGCCATTCTCAGAAGGTAGCTCACCTTTTCTGCTCACCTCTTTCTTGCCCTGTTTTCTTCCCACACCCACGTTTACATGGCCAGTTACTATTCTTTCCTCCAGCATGATTAAAAGAACCAGTCTTTCTTTGTGACAGTACAGAATATTCTTATCAAGTTATCTTGTCTCACAATTACTGCAGCTTTTATCCTCTAACCTCAGTAGCAACCACTGCTATAGTTAACTGCTAACAGTTAATCTGAAGAAGGCTGTTGGAACACCTTTCTTCTTTTGATTGGCTTTGAGGTTGTAAACACTTCATCATGACCTAAAACTTGGATCTTGTATTACAACATAAAAGACACAGAAATGTTTGAGTGTATCAGAAGAAAAAGACAATTTCTGTGTTAAGCCCTTGTATATCGGGGGTTGTTAACATCTGTTATAGAGGAAATATTTACTTGTGTCATATGCAGATATTAAGTATTTATCTACTGCTCTGTAAATGGACTCTGTGGTTCTAAAAACAAAAACCTGAATGGAGATTTTCCTTGTTGTTGATTTTTGTCTTAGGGAACTTAAACTCCGGAAGTCTCAAATGCTTTTCACATTACATTGGTATTCAAAAAGGCCAGCAGGATGAGACAGGTAAGATACTGAATGTCCTGGGCAAACTAATGGAGAGGCTGGTAAAGAGTTCAATCATCAAGGGCTGAATGTGGTACACTAGAGGAGGCTTTATAGAAAAGAGCTTTTTCAAAACAAGAGAAATTGGTTTCAGTCCTTGAAGAGCTTACACATCAAACTGATAAAAGCAACCGTGTAGATGCCATCGAAGTCCAAGGGGCATCATGCAGGGCTTCACTGACGTTGGGCTTTCAAAGCCTGCCTTTTGCAGTATTCCTAATTCCCAGGTGCAGTGAATGAAGAGAGACAGAGCCCGTCCCGGTGGACAGTCGCAGGGAAGCCTGGCCGCCTTGCAGTGTCTCTTAAAGTTTCACCGCTCTCGCTCAGCTGTGCGGCGAGTTCTCCACTGACCCGAAGGAAATACCACCAAGACCTGAAGGCATCCAGCAGACCGGCAAAAGGGCTGCAGAGGCCAGTCAGGCGCTAAACCTGGAAGTTTTGAACTGGAAGAAGTGGAAACGCGATCTACCGGCGGTGGGGTGGGAAGGGGCCATTTCCCACACAACAGGCTGAGACAACAGGTACCAAAGGAGGTACCAAAGGAGGTACCAAAGGAGGTACCAAAGGAGGGGGCAGCGGGCCCGTCCCTCCGCGCCACGGGGAGCGGGAGGAGGACAAAG
>NW_008237619.1:6494952-6524150 GCF_000691975.1 Corvus brachyrhynchos
TCGGAGAGCCAGAGCAAGAACTGGCGTGTCTCCCAGTTTTTACCCACCGCTCACCACCCCTGCCTGGAGGATGCTCGGAGAATGGTCCGTAGTCAGGTGGGGACCAGAAAGCTGCTAGCATAGAATCATAGAATGTCTGGAGTTGGAAGGGATCCACAAGGATCAGGGAGTCCAAGTCCTGGCCCCAAGACGGCACCAGGAATCCCATGTGCCTGCGAGTTTTGTCCAAACACTTCTTGAACTTCTTGGGAGTAGGTCTATCAGCCATGTTACTGGCCATTAAGTCCAAAATCAGGCCACCCTTTGCCTGTAGTGGTGTCCACATGCTGGTTTGCATCTCAGTTTAGTATCCCTGGGCAACAGGCATGGGTATGGGCAGGTACTAGCAGGATAACAGCCTCTCATGCTGCAATGCCCCGCTTTGAGAAGACACGTCTCCCAAAGGAAAACTGGGAAGTTAAGCTGCTGCTCTGCGTCTCTGCACCTCCAGGACCATTTACTGTGTGTATGTGTAAAGGCACCATTAGGCAAAGTGAAAGGAGATGCGTGGAAGTCCTGCCTATTGTGGTTGCTACCTGCTAGTGATCAACCCGTGTGCTTGCCTGCTACGTGTTGTAGAAGTATTGTAGGAAGAAGAGGTAACTGCAACAGAGTTAGGGGTTAAAGAGGAGAGGGGCGCAGTGGCTTGTAAGCCAAGCAGAGGACAGTCAGCACTACAGAGGAAAAGTGGTATAACGCCTGAATGGCCTTCTGAAGCAACGAGGTGACAGGCAGGGTCAGAAAAACACCCAGCAGCACGAGCCAGGGAAGCCTCAGCCTGAGTTACATAGCTCAGTCTATTCCCTCCACTTTTGCTGCTCCTTTTCACTTGATTAGCAGAGTCTTTCCCGAGATGGAACTGAGACATTCCTCCCTGCCCTGCCCCCCTGCACATACTGGTGCCTGTGGGGAAAATGGTTTAGGCTCTTAGTTACCTTTCCACTCCGGGTGTAATTTTCAGCATACCATTCTGATTAGCTAATGCCTCATATCTCATGGAGCTACTGAAGAGTGATAAGAGACCTTGAATAGCAGCCTGCTGCACTGACAGGAATAACTGCAGAAGGGAGAAAGCAGCAGAAAATTTGTCCCTGTGACCCACTTCCAGTAGTATTCACTGCTATAATTTTTTCACCCCACCTGCATCTACAGACTCACTTGATTTAGTTGATGTCAGAGCAGAACAAGGGCTAAGAAAAACCATTTTGAAAGGATTTCATGGTGAAAAAAAATCGTGTGTAGGGTAGGTTTCTATGGTTCTGAGTGCCATGGTTGCGCTCCTTGGAACAAGTGAGAGAGATCTTAGGCTGAAGTCACGCAACACTGGAAGGCTTTGAAAATGTGGTGGATTTTAGGGAGATTAGTGGGAAGCAAAAGGAGTAGCATAAGGGCCTGTGGTGAGGTTGCTCTGTGTTACCAGAGCAACTCTGCAGAGCTTGGTCCTTGGAGAATGTCTTTGCTTATAGCTTGGAGCTCCCATTGCAACTGCCACAAATCATTAGTGAAGGAGAGGAGGGTTTTACATCCTTCTCAAAAACTAGCTGCCAGTGCCCAAAATAGCATGAAAATATTCTAGTGCTGCCCTGTGACATGGTAGATGTGTGGGTTATAACAGATTCTCTGTGTCCCATCCTTGGCTTCTTCTGAGCAGGACCTACCCTGAGGGGTATTAGAGCTCACTTGCCTTGTGTCTGAAATCAGTGCTGACCATGCAGTCAGGGAGGCTCAGGGAGCCTGAGAGCAGCCCCTAGTGAGCTCCTCCTTTGTGTGGAGCCTAGTTCTCAGGAGAGCACAAGTCCTTTCGGGGAATTTCAGTGGAGACAGGAGGGAGCAGTGCACACTACGACTTGCAGCCTGTACAGAAAGGCATTTGCCAAGGGTCTCAGTGTTTGCATTTTGTATCCAACATGTATAACATGACTGATGGTTGCTCCTGCCTAGGAGACAGAAGAAGACGGCCTCCCATGCTGTGACAGAGCTGGAGAACAACAAGGATTGCAGCCAGGCTGGGAAGCCTCTCCTGTGCCCCTCCCATCCCACAGAGGAGCTCAGGCTGTTTTGTGAGCAGTGTGACCAGCCCGTGTGCCGGGACTGCATTCTGGGCAAACACCGTCAGCACCCCTGTGACTTCACCGGCAATGTCATCCACAGGCACGGGGACGCCCTGCGGGAGCTGCTGAAGAGCAGCCAGCAGCACATGGACACCCTGGAGGATGTGCTGAGCCAGGTCGATGAGATGGGCAGTGCAGTCCGCAGTCGCGCAGAGGCTGTGGCCGCAGAGATCTGCCAGTTTGCCAGGGGCTACGTGAAAGCGATTGAAGAGCACCGGGACCGGCTGCTGAAGCAGCTGGAGGACTTGAAGGTGCAGAAGGAAAACCTGCTGCACTTGCAGAAGGCCCAGCTGCAGCAGCTGCTGCTGGACTTGAGGACAGGCGTGGAGTTCACAGAGCACTTGCTGATGAGCGGCTCAGATGTGGAGATCCTTGTCACCAAAGGGGTGGTGTCCAGCCGTCTGGCAAAGCTCAACAGCATTGCTTACAGCACCCACCCCAGTGTGGACGACAGGATCCAGTTCTCCCCTCATGAGAGGGCAGGGCAGTGTTGTGGCTATGAAGTTTTTGGGGCCATTCTCAAAGTGGTTGATCCGGCCAGATGTACCCTGCATGGGGAAGGTAATGGGGTGCTGTACAGCAGCTGAATGGGCGTGCGCTGCTTCCTGAAGTCACCCCTCTGCTCTCTGTACCCACCCCTCTGCTCTCTGCTATCCAGTCATTGAGCAGGGGCAGAGGTAGAGCCCCAGCAGAAGTTGCATTGCCTGCCTATGGGAGCTGTGCTGGGTGGGGAGCCAGGCAGCTTTTCTCATCCAGATGTGCAGGGTGTATGGGACTGCCCTTCACAACATCACCAACCTCAGCATGGGGCTGAGGCATGAGGAGGGCTCGCTTAGGGGATGGGAATGGCACCCAGTGGCAGGACATGATGCTTTCTCGGTGGCCCTCAGCACGAGCCCAGGCAGATCCACTTTGTGGCTGAGTGAGGAGGTTCATTCCCATTATGATTTCTACTGAGATTGCTGTGGGAATACCTGGCATCGATGGTTTCATGGATTTTTGCTTACTAAGGACTTGGAGCAGGGCCAGCAAACAGATAATGTTCAGACCATCCCACAGGGCGCAGCCAGCTCCGGTCAGTAACAGCCTGTACAGGGCAGATGAGACAGACCCAGGGCTTCTCGGATCCCTCCCATGCCAAGCTGTAGTGTTTGTAGGTGTTGAATTTTCTGGTGCTCCACACTGCACAGTGGGGCTCTTCCTTCTTCCTCTGGGTTGCATGGTGCATCTTGGGGCCTTCTGGGGAGGTGACAGCTGGGCTTAGAGTGACAGGAAAAAGACCCCTTTGGTCCATACAGACCTCTGGGCTAAACCTGCCAACCTCAGAACCTATGGCTTCCACTCTCTCCTGATACCCAGTCATATGTTGACTTTCCCCTGTGAGTGGAAGGAGCTGTACACCCCAGAAGCAAAGTCCTGGCTGTGCTCTGATGGGGCTGCAACTCTGCAAAGTCGGTGGGAGGTGGCAGTCATGGCTTGACTTGAATCCTTTCTAGTCCTGTTTCTTTCTGGTTTGTTTTTTTTTCCAGGTCTCCACAGTGCCCGTCAGAACCAGCTGAGTGGCTTTACCCTGCTGTGCAAGGACACCACGGGGGAGCGCATGGGGCGGGGAGGAGAGGCTGTGCAGGTCACCTTCACCCACAAGGACAAGAGAGACTGGTGGGTATTTCACCCAAGAAATCCCTGGTCACTGGCTTTGCCTTCCTGCCTCCCTTACCTTGGCTCCCTGCTTGCTTAGGCAGGTGGGAGGATGTGCTTGAGCAAGTGGGTCAGAATCTGTAGAGGAAAAGGCACTACTCTTTCTCCCACAGGTACAGCAGTGCTTCCTACTGGTTGTATTTGGCTGGACAGTGATTGCTGAGATTTGTATTGAGTCTTTGAGTGATTTGGGCTTCTTAAAGGATTCAGCTCCTGGTGTGTGTTGCTAGGCACGGTCAGAGGGAGCTGTTGTTCCTCCTAACTCCTCCCAGCAGACACCTGGGGCCCCTGCTGTTGTTAACACCTAGTAAGCATAAGTCATCGCAAACCCTGAATGACCATCCCAAGTCAGAGAGAGAGTTTACTGAACTCATGAGCCTCTGACAGCTGATGGAAGTGCCTACTTCATGTTCTGGAGAAAGAATCTATATTGTGCTTTTGTCCTTTTTCCTGTAGTTGCAAGCGTTGAGTACTTCAACATCTTTGAAGGTTTTCTAGCAAAAGCAAGAAAGGCTGCACTTGAGCTCCTCAGTGTTTCCACAAGGAAAATGACCAACCAGAAAAAAATAGAACTGTTTCCAGACCACACTTGTCACTAAAGAGCAGCCAGGCGCAAAAGCAGAACCAGTTGGCGGTCAGTTTTTAAAAAAAATATCTATTACTTTGCAGTAGTTGGAACCGGATGTCAGCATTAATTTGTTCCAGGGACACTCATGATGGGATGGCCCGATGAAATAAAGGGGCAGGATGCTAAAACCCTTTGCTATGTTGACAAAGCACACAGAAGCAGTGCTAGCTGCACAGATGTTTATCAATATAGCATTATTGTCCAAGAATGTTGTTCCAATGTACCTTTCTTCCCTAAGTGCACTTAGTATGTAGGAGGGTGCACGCCTGAGGGGTTTGTGGATTTCTCTCAGTGGGATAGAGGTCGCTGTGGCCGCATTCACTCAGTTTCTTTCTCTTGCCTGTATGCAGTTGCTACATGGGTTGCTGAAAGCTATCTGGCTTTGCTTTGAGGCACAACAGCTGCAGAAGAGCGTGAAGTATCACCACACAGTTCATGGCAGGAAATTATGTGGGCAGCTGTATTGATGTGAAGTGTTGGGGGTGGAGAATACAGATTATAAACTGTCATGTCAGGGGGCCCAGGAGACTAATTAGTGGGGATTAGCAAGAACACCTTCCTCTCTGTAGAGCTGCCTGATAATTGTCTGTGGAAAGCTTTCCATCTTCCTGTGGAGCAGGCAATTATTCCTCCAGTAACAGCTGAGGCTTTCTCTCTAGCACTCTGTTCACTAGGGTTTCTTGTGAAACGGAATGAGCTTCACTACGAAAAGGGAGAGTTTACCATCAGGGACCTAGAACTCCTCAGCACTGAAGGGAAGAGTTGGGGTCAGTGCAGCTGGGACAGTGGTTAAAGTGATTCAAACCTACCTGATTATATCCTGTCTTCTTCATGGGTTTTTCTGAAGGTAACTGCTTGCTGAAGCTGTGAATTTACCCCATTTCTGTGGGCCGTTATCTGATGGGATAATCTGACTTTCAAGTGTGCTGTATGTCATCTGCTTTTTCGGAGTGCAGGTTGCTACAAATCCTTGCAGTGCAGCTGGCTTTGTGACTTCCTTTGTATGGTATCTGCAGCTTCCAGTAGCAGGGGTGTGTGAAAGCCACTCTAGGCCAATCTAGGCCAAACTCTGGTTTACACTTAAAGCAATTTTCTGGCAGTCAGTGACCTCTTGGACTTCTCTCTGTTCACAGTGCACTCAAGCCAACAGTATGTGATAATGGTGACGGGACCTACTGTATTTCCTACAGCCCTGAGGAGCCAGGCTTGTATGCTGTCTGCGTCTGTGTGAAAGGGCAACATGTGCAGGTAGCATTTCTTGTTTCTCTTGCACTGCTTCTTCTTTACCTGCTTCTCTTTTCTTATGTACTTGCTTTAAATCTTTCTAAGGATTACCTCTACCATGTAGCAGTTTAAGGCTGGGCTTAGTGATCTGTGTCTGACAGGGTCACCCACTTCGGTGTCTGAGAACGCAGACACATCTGACAGCACCCACTGCAGCAACCTGTCTTGTCCTCTGCAGGGCTCTCCCTTCACTCTGATGGTGAAGCACAAGTTCCGTGAGCACCAGGGGGTGTTTCACTGCTGCACATTCTGCTCCAGTGGAGGCCAGAAAGCCGCTCGCTGTGCCTGTGGTGGGACCATGCCAGGTGGGTGCTCAGCTTTGCCCATGCTGCTGGGATCTGGAGGATTTGTTGCACTAGGCCCTCCCTAGTGGATAGAGGTATGAGGAGATACTTTGGCCCAGCTCCCACCTTGCACATGCACCAGGACTGTGGTAAACTGTGCGTACACGCGTTCTGGTGGGGTGACTGCAGCAGTGAGAAATGCAGCAGGACACCCAAAGGGTCTTTGTGGTACATCCCATCGACAAAGACCAGAGCCAGCTGTGTAGGAGGTGGGGCAGGGCACCTCAGCCTTTCAGCCCTTCTGAGTGAGGCTGAGCAGCATTGCATCTACAGTGTTCCTGTTCCAGTGCTGGCATGCTGCGTTGCACAGTGACCAACTATGTACTCTAGAAAAGCCTCCATGTTGAGGACAAGAGTTCAACACCCTTACTTGTTTAATCCCCACCAGCTTTCCTGTTCTTAACCTGCGTGTGTCATCATGTGTTTTGCATGTTTTTAGGATAGAACTGACCTCTTCCTTTTTCTGTGATTGATCTGTATCTTTGGCCATAGCTACAAGCAGCTAGCATGGGGTTCTGGATGCCCATGTATTGCTATATTCAACAGGCAAGGGGACAGAAATCTTCAGCTTTCCCCAGCAATTGGGATGAGTTGTTCTTTCTTTATGGATCCCTGGCAATTTTGGCCTTGAATATGCTGTGTTCTCATCAGCACATTTTAGAGAAGTCCTGGGGCCAAAGCCTGTAACACACTGGGATTTTCTGGCCCGCTTTGGGTTCAGCTGCTGGTGCCTCTTCTCTTGCAGGTGGGTACCAAGGCTGTGGCCATGGACACAAAGGTCACCCTGGCTGCCACCACTGGTCATGCTGTGGACAAGTGAAGGAGAGCTCAGAGTGTTTGTGCGTGCCACCCAGTGACACCTCCCAAAGGAGTTTGCTCAGGACAGTGGCACTCTGAGCATCCAGGTGAGCTCCTGGGAGCCCAGGCCACTGCTTCTGGCTGCTCCATGAGCACAAATGATCCATGAGGATCCACATGATTGATACCTGCATAGCCTCACTGCCAGCAAACAGCGCGATGGGTGTGAGCTGAGAGGAAGGGATGAGGGAAAATAAAACCGTGCCTTATGTTCCACCCAGGAGTGTGTATGCAAAGTTATTTTGTGCTCGAACAGGAGCAAATTCTGGGAATTGTACTGCTGCCTTCACTTCTGAGGACTTGTGGCCCATGGGGATATGCTCTAAGGGGAAACTCAGTCTGAGCAGTTACCTCACAGGAGGGTCAAGATGTGTCCCACTTTGTAGGGTCAACAGCCTCTGCTGTCCTCCTTGGTGAAGTCAAACCTGCTCACTGGGGCACGTTCCAAAGGGTTTGTGGTCATGCCTCGGAAAGGCTTGGGACCCTGAATATGGCTTCTACCTCCCTGTCGGATATGCATCTGGATTCCAGCCTTGGATGTGTGCACATAGCACACTGATGCTTCTGGGAGCTGCTCTTTGTTTGCAACTCCTACACTTTCTCCAGGTAAACTGTAGTCTCATTATACCCTGCCTGCAAAAGTAGGAGCAAGGCAAGTTAGTAATGTATCTGCAGGAAGTCCAAGAAAAACTCATGGCACTGATGGGAACAGGAACTGGAGTATCATTCACCTGGTTTGTGTGTTCTCCATGAAGATGATGTGGGACACAGTGCTGCTGGGGGTGATGCGGGAGCCAGGGGAGTGCCCAGCTCACCAAGGGAAGATCTGGGGACAGTTTGAGCATCAGTAGGAGTCACAAATACAAGTTTGCAATTGTCTGTCCAGAACTGGAGCACAGGAGATGGAACACAGCCAAACTCCCGAATTTGGCTTGTGCAGCCTTGGCAAGGCTCTTTTTAGAAGGAGAGCTTGTCCCGTTTTCCATAGGGAAAGGGGGATATATGTATCTCTTGGGCTTGTACACATGCTATCAACCCGTAGTTGGGGAAATGGCGTCTGTGATGAGGAAGAAGAGGCACTTCCCTGGAAGGGCAGTTGCCAACCTGCTGGCTGCTGCCAGCTGCTTGCCTGGGTGAAGCAGACACCCTGAGTACCTTTCTTTACAGAACACATTTGTGTCATTGAGACTGGGAACACCACTGCCCTGGGGGTAACTTTGCTAGTAGGTGTGTGGCTAGGATCTCCTAATTCTGCCTGAGGAGCTGGGCACAAAGGTCTGACTGTTGGTCACTCAGGGAGAGGAATGCTGCTCCACTGTCAACAGCACGGACTGGTTCTTGCTTTCTGCATTCTGATAGCTGGCTTGTAATAGTAGAAACCTGCACTGTTTGCTTGCTCAGCCTTAGAAGTCTCTCATCTGTTGTTTGTTCCTCTTACAAAGCCAGTTTTGGAACTTCTTCCCAGCAAAGGAGATAGATATCCTTATGCAAATGCTGTTTATAGCTTTCCATTAATCATCCAGAAAGGGCTGTCAAACAATCAGAGGAAGGTTAGGCAGTTTAAATCTCCAAGCTGCTGACTCAACTTCATTGAAATTTCAAAGTGAAAGTTTAGTTTGAGTTAACCTTTAATGAAACAAACAGTAACTCATTCTCATCTTTGCTATGTACAGAGTCAGTGCTCAGTGCAGAATGTGATGTAAACCAAAATGCCTAATTTTTTGGGTCTATTTCTTGCCCCCCACCTCACTATGTGTGTTGTTTTTTCTCAGAGCCTCCATGCTGTCTTGCAGAGGGAACACATAAGCACTACCTTCTAGGCACATGATTTCTGTCTAATCTTAGTCCTCTTAGACAGAGGAATGTGTTTTCTCTTTGTGTTAGGTATCCCTTACACACCCTGTCGCTGACATTTTCCAAGAAGCTGTTTGTCAGAATTACACCAGTGAGCACATAAACCCTTCAGGGAACTGCAGCTCTCCATTTGACATGGGCAGAGCAGTTTTCTGACAGCTTGGGTCAGGCCCTGGTATTGCGTTTTTCTTTTTGTTAGACTTGAAAGCTCAGTTGGTCCCAGGGATTAGGAAATACTGGCCAGCTACCACTGTGTGTTTGGCCCAGGAGGGCTGTGCATGAGGATATCTTGAAGAACCATGTTCAGAAAAGACTTTCAATGACCTTAGTCAATTTTTTTTTGGGGGGGGGGGGGAGTAGGTGTGAGTGTCCTACCATTATTTGCCAGCAGCCTTTGCCCTCAGTCTTCATAATTCAGAGTACTTTGCAAATGAATATATCCTTCTGATCTGCTGGAGTCTGACGTTGGACCCCAACAACCATTCCCAAGATGGGCTTCCAGTACTCTGTTGGTAAACAGCCTGGGTCAGGTGGTGGATTAGGAGGTGTAGTTAGTCTGCTGGGCTATATGACATTATTTCTGTCCAGCTGGTCCTTGAGATAGTAAAGGTATTTTCAAGACAGACATGAATGCTGTGCTGACAGAACTGCAGTGGTGGATATTGATATTTTTTCCTCAGGACAAAAGCTCTTGTTGATAAAATTGCCTGTCTCCAAAATTTGGGGAAAAAACTGGGGGTGAACATGAGGAATGGCTTTGAGAGGCAAGAGAAGGAGGATTTACTCTCTCAATAGGGAAAACAGAGTGTAGCTGGAAGAGAAACCATCAAGATCAAGACTGGAAAACATGGATGCCTGGAGCCTGAAAGACTCCATGTAGGGCCAGGAGTCAGGCTAGGATATCTCTCCTTTCTTAGAGGCAAACCACAGTGGTGACACAACTGCACTTGTGGCTCTGTTCCATGAGTGTCGTTTTGTCCCAGAAGATCTCAGGAGCAGAGCAGATTCTGGCTCAGATGGGCTTCTTGACCTTCCCATGGCAGAAGGGGATTCACAGGGGAGCACTGATGGAAATGCCATGTCAGGATAGATCCTGGCAGATCACATGCAGGGTAGAGGACTTCGTGTGTTTGCAGCCCAGGATGGCTCAGCATCTCCCTGTTTTGAGAGACAAGGGCTTGTTCTGAGTGCTGCTGCTTCCA
Source organism: Corvus brachyrhynchos (assembly GCF_000691975.1). Lineage (NCBI taxonomy): Eukaryota > Metazoa > Chordata > Aves > Passeriformes > Corvidae > Corvus > Corvus brachyrhynchos. The sequence continues at coordinate 6,504,971 of NW_008237619.1, forward strand.
GCTTCCCTTCACAGGCAGATGAGGCTGATAACAGATATTGCCGATAAGGCAGCGTCAAATTCTCCTCCTTCCAGATAACTGGTGTTCTCATTTATTGTGATTCTCAAGCATCTCTTGACATCATTGTTACAGATGTGGGCTCATAAGGCTGGAAAGATGTCCTGCATTTTGGGTCAAACCCCAAGAATAGCTTTCATCTCTTTCAGCTTGCTGACTGCCTACACCTCTGGAATGCTCTGTCAAACTTGGCTGCTGGTCAGCTTGCCACAATTCCATCTTCTCCTTCACTGATGGCTCCTGCAGCGTTCCAGTGACACTGAAATAAGGTGTGAACGTTCCCTAGGCAGGGGAACTCTTCTGTAGGGTACCAGCTGGTGGGCCCAGCAAACCTGGTAGCACTTTGTGCCTGCTGTTGCCTTCTCCTCAGTGAAGGCAGCTGATGTGTCCCAGGTGTCCACCAGCTCTCACTGATCATGTGGGACCAGATCCTGCTGTCACATGTGGTTTGATTTGCTAATACAAGATTGGTTAGAGCTGGGCTGATCATGTGGTCAAAGATCCTTGGTTGCTTTGGGAAATCCTGAACAGCTCTTGGGCTTTTTTTCCAGCATGAGCATACAGACAGGAGTAGGCTCCAGCATGAGACGCTCAGAAATGAGCAGAAGTGAATGTGGTGTTGCCCTGCGGAATGGGACTTGTCCTGGTCCTGCTGTGACTGCCTGTGCCCGAGAAGCAGAAGTGTTTTTCCAACATGGAAGTAACCTGATACCTGAGCAATGGGGTGTGCTGTGGCTGACCTGGTGTTAACTGGAGCTGAAAGGGGACACCTTGTCTGCCCACTGCACACGAAGCTGTAAATCAAATGTCACCACACCCATTAATCTCACCAAGCACAACAGGATATTTCTTAATGTGCATTTCCCACCAGGCCACTGTGGCCTAGAGCTGTTCTTAGGTTCTAGTACTGTCCTGCTAAATTATGAGAGGCTTCGTAATCAGCAGAATGCTAACAAATAAGTGAGGATTTTTTTTTTTCCCAGATTATCATCACTGACCAGTATTTATTGGTCTTGATTTTAACCTCTGGTTGTTGCAGAGAAAGTAGTTTGGGTTTTTTAGGTGTTCCTAGTTCCTCTGGGCATCCTCATCTCTGCATGGGAAAGCTGTTCACCCCCACTAACCATCCAAACTTGCTGGAGATAGCTACAGACTGTCAAAAATCCTCTTTTCCCCATCCTCCCTGGAACACAGTCCAGATGTAGATGTCAGGAGATGCAGGTTCCTTTCGGGAAACTGAACACGGTGGTGCAAGCTGCCTTCCCTTTTCTATTCTTTCACAACCTCTGCCCTTCTCAACCTCTTATGCCCAACAGCTGCTCATCCTACCCCCAATCCTCATCTGAGACCAAGCCCAGAGGGAAAGACCTGCAGGGTGTTGCAGGTGCCATTTTCTTTCCTGTACGTGTTTCCAAGTGCACCACAATGGCAGACCTGAGGGCAGCAGGAGCTGGCCTGGGGGGGGAGAGGTAGTTTGGCCTGAAGGAGTTCAGTGGAATTAAACAGCAGTCAGAAAAGGGGCCACTGCCAAATCTGTGTAGCTCTGAGAGCACTGCTGACCCTGGAGGAGCCTCTTAGCGCAGCACAGAGAGTCTGGGGAGACTCACACTGTGAATGGGGCCAGGAGGGGGGCCCACAGGTGGGACCCCTCTGCCCAGTCCCAAGAGAATGGTTGGAGATTTTTGTAAGGACACCTGAGCTCGTCCTGCTTATGACACAACCCCTCAGTGATGGCTAAGTTGCAGATCTCCTGGGACACTCGTGCACTCTAACCCCAGGATTAGCTGGCTACCAAACCACAAGCTGTGCTATTTTTTGTCTTAAATAAGACATGTTTCCTAAATGGATGTATAGGAGGTCTCTTCTGTTGCCGCAGTGTCTAACCAGGCCTCCCTGCTTTTGACTGTCCTTGTGGGGGGAGTTGACATGCTCAATGCTTCCTCATTCCTGAGGGTTCAGTGCTTGGGCTCACCACTCCTTAGCTGCGTTCAGTTATTTAAGCAGGACAGCTTGCATATATCATGCAAAGGACAGGGGCTGTGCTGAACAGTGTGGGACCTTCAGCACCTGGTGTTTGGCTTGTCTCCGTAGATGGCATCCCAAGGCCAGGTCATTTTCTGGAGGTAGGGCACTATCTGCACCTGCTTTGGGAGAGGGGAGGGAGGGAATTGCATTTTTCAGACTCTTGGGATATATCACCCTGCTGCTAGGAGCTTCCAAGACAGCTGTTCTTTGCACCTTGACTATACTGCACTCACTAAAGGTACTTAAATAGCAGTACAGCTTGTTTAATACAATTAGTAAGGCCATGCAAGTATCAGACACCCATGTGCAGGTCATCAGCTGTAGTCAGGATGCCGATGTGTGTCCTATAAACTGTGCATTTGCTAGAATTTGTAGCTCAGGACTGAATGCTGTGGTAGATTGGGGTAGTAATGCTTGAGGAAGGCTCTATTCCTGCCATTGTAGGTTGGCGTTTCAATGGCTTGAGGAAGGCACCGTATTCCGTCTGCTGGTCCTCAGACAGTTGCTTATGTTTCCATCACATCAGCTTGCTGTGGGGAGAAAGAAACTTGTCCTCCACAAGTTTCCATGCAGTGTGGGGCAGGAGTAAGAGCTGGGAAGACATTCTCAAGACATTCTCAAATGCCTCTCATTTCAATGAGCCCATTTCCTTTGGAGCTATTGACCAAGTGCTGGTGAACTACAGTTGGAAAAAGAAGTCATAAACATATCTACCTCATATCCTCACCTCCTGATTAGTTGAAAATAACCCCATCAGATGGATAAAATGGCAAACTTTTTCAGCCTCTAGTGAACATGGACTGAGCTTTCATCTAAACCTCATTGCTTGAACAGAGACAGCAACAAGCTGTGTTTTTCCATCCCAGGTGTGGACTTTCCAGGCTGGATGGAGAGGTTCCAGTGGTGTGTGAGAAGGTCCTGCTGGCATTTATTCTGTGAAAAAGGTTTCAGCTGTTACCACTATCCATCCCATGTGAGCTGAACAGCAGTGGGGAAAAGGACAAGCCACATGTAAACAGAAGAGACCTCATACATGAGCTTTGTCACATGGGGAAGAAGTAAATAGCAATATTGTCTGCACCTTTTCACTGACAGAAGTGAGGTTGCCTGTAGGCACAATGTCACACAGTGTAAATATTCCCTGGGCACTGTATTCCTCATGTGTCTGGAATGCACACAATAACCAGCTCTGTTATTCTCCAGAAGCAGCCCAGCCAACCTTTGTCACGGAAATGAAATAACTGATGGGTGTGAAAAAATGCACATCTGTCCCTTGCTGCTCTGAAAACCTTCCTCCCACTCTGCCAGTGCCTCTGCCTGCCCTGGCAGGCAGCAGGAGGTTACTGGGAGAAGCAGGCTTCCTTCAGGGACATTTGCTCTTCAGGCTAATCCTGAAATGCAGAAACAGACCAGAGAGAGGGGTGAATTTTCCAGGAAGCTTCAGAGAAGCAGTGGAAGATTTCTGCTGATTTCAGGAAAAAAGCAAAACCAACCAAGGAAACAAAACCAAAATCAAAACCAAAAAATCCCCAACAAAAACAACAGAAGTTGTTCAGCACTCCCTGAAGTGCTGAAGAAAGTTGGGTTCTGCAATCATCAGCTGCATATTCGAATAGAAATCCTGTTGTTTTGGTTTATCACTGCCATGCTGTTTCTTTTCCGTAATGAACTTTGATATAAGGAGGAAGGCAAGGGACCTTCAATATCTTAATCTTCCAGTTCTTTTGACCCTCTAAGCCCATTCCTGAGGGAAAGCTTAGTCCAAGTGGAGCTAGAGATCTGGAGGATTAGGACTGCTGCCTATCACAGCCAGGCTGCAAGACTCTCCCTGTTCCTGGGCTGTGCTCAGCAGCATTCAGGCAGGGAATGAATGGATGAATTCAATGCCAAATTTGATTCCAAGTTTGGCTGATGAGTAACAAGACTATGGAAAAGAGGGTAGGATACATGGAGCAGCATCCCACAGGCTGTCAAATTGGTGCTGGGAACTAAGGGTGGTGTCAGGACTCCAACTGGTGCATCCTCAACCACCTGCATCAGTCTGTTTCCATGCCTTTAAAACAGTAGAGGTACCAGGGCTGCTGACACATAGAAAATTCCTTTTTACTGGAATTGCTTGAACTGGACTGCTGAAAAACACAGCTACCACCAGCACGTGGCTGGGATACCAGGTTCCTTTTGTTCACTCTGCACTCCAGATCTACTTGTTACACACAGTGGGCTCACAGGCAAATCTTTGTAAGGATCTTGTGATTCCTGGATCTTGCAGTTTCTGCAGAGGAAACTCCAGAGGAACTAATTTCTCCTTGTCCCTTGCAAGGGATGTTGAAGTGGGCAGTGGCATCTGTATACCCAAAATTGCTGTTCCCCCTGTAATAAATGAGCAGCTTTTTCAATCAGCCCTGCTGGTACCCTGAAGCAGGGGTGGGTAGCACCTCTCTGGGTGCATAGCTAGCAATGCTTTGCAGCCATGGGGGCAGGTGGCACCAGCAGAGGACAAAAGCGTTGGTGTGGCCTGTTTGTGCTGGTTTGTGTTTGTCTGTTAGTAAGCTGAGGATGGTTTTGGCCAAAAGAGTGTAAGGGCAGAGGTGGTGTTAAGGCCAGAGGGTCTGTTCAAGGACCAGAGGCAAGTGTGGTGGTACTTGAAGCATTCAGGGACTGCACAGGAGGACATCCTGGCTGCTTGTCCTCCTGCCATACCTCCCAGCACTTACTGTAACCCTCTGGCATCGTCCCTTGGCTCTGAGCAATTTCTTTCCTGCCTATCCTTGGGAAGAAGGATTGTAAGATACACAGATAAAGGTGAGTCACCACTGTTGCTGACAGCACAGTGTGGCTGCTGCTTGCTTTGTGCTTCCCAGGTGTGAGAGCTGAGGCTGGTCATGGCAACATTGGCTGAGTTTATAGCAACTATCTCGCTCTGGGATCAGCTCCCAGAGTGGAAATTGGTAGAGCTCCTCAAGGAGATGGATGTTATTCAGCATACATAAGACGTCTGGCATCTTCCCTGGAACAGGAAAGCACAGGCTGTCCCACGATGAGCGTGGCTGCGACCTTGAGTGACTCGGGGTTGAGCCCCGTGGGACATGGCAAGACTTCCCTGGGAGGGGTCACGCTGCAGGAGCCATCAAAGTCCCCATCCCGCAGGCCCCTGTGGGAGGCAGCGGCTGGTGATGGGTCCCCAGCTGCCTGGTGCCCATGGCTGGATGATATCCATGGCATTCCTCCCAGTAGGGTCAGCTGTGACCACAGCACCAACAGGGAGTAGGGGTAGAACTGCTGTCCATCCTGGCCCTAAGTGAAAGCTGGTGACAATGGGGAAGAAGCCAAACATGACATCTCCCAGCTCTGAGGACATCTGGACAGAGCTTGGTATGGATGTGGATGAGTATGTGGATTTGTATGAACCCTTATCTGGACTTACCACATATTTTGGTGAAATAGAATTCTGATCCCTTCTTAGCATGTGCAAACAGGGCTTCCTCAGACAACTTCCCAGTGGCTTTAAGGATGAGGAAAGGAGACAGTGGGAGGGCAAACAAGTCTGCAACATCTCCCCTTCTCTCTATTCCCTCTTTCAACCCATCTTCCCTTTCTCCCTTCCCTGCTGTTCCCTGCAGGAGAGGCTTGTTCACATGGTACGATTCCCTAGATTTCCATATCAGCCCTGTGATCATGGCATCTGTGGAAATTGAGCAAGTCACAGATGCAGGCACACATCAGTGGTGGGAGGAGTCCATGGCTGTAGGGACTCTCCTGCAGGAGGCTGCCCAGTGTGGTGGGAAAGTGTGCTGCAAACGAGCAAATGCTGCTGAAGCAGAGCAGTTGATTTTGCATGGCCAGAAGGGCCGTGACCTCTCACAGCCTGCAGCTCCCTGAGCTTCTCCTCTGTGAGGAGTCTCTGTGAGACTGCTGGGCATGAGCAGGAGCTGCTTGCTCCAGGATGTACCTGTGGGTTTTGTGGGGAGCTGCTTCAGGGCTTGCTCTGCTTGGGAGCCGAGTTTGCTGCCACAATCCCCTCAGTCCACAGGAAAATGTGCCTGTGACCACATGAGAGCTCCACTGGTTGTGGTGGGAGGCTGTACCCAGCCGTGCTTCTGGATCTGTCCAAGCTGGGCTGTGCTGGAGAGGTCGTGCTTAGCACGGCTGGAGTTGTGCTGACCAATGATGTGCTGCCTTTCTTCTCCTCTGGCACGGCTGCTCCACCTGTGTGTCTTGACAAGTGCTCCTCTCCTCCTCAGTCTCTCATTCAACAGCTCATTACCCATCTCCACATGAAGCATCCCAAATCCAACCAGCTCCAAAAATGGCCGTTTCCAGACCCATCCTGCACATTCCCTGCCTTGTACCTGGTGTCTCCTGGGGTTAGGGGCCACTCTGCTCTGCTCACTCTTTGGTCCCTCGCAAGCACCAGCAGGGACTGCCTGACTTGCCTATGCACCAGGGAATGCAGAGAGGAGCATCCTCCACTGGGGCCAGCTGCCTGCTCTCGAAGGTAAAGCCTGGGTCTCCTGCCACATGGTCCCCCACTGTTGATGGCAAGTGCTGCTCACCTGAATGTTTGTCACCATTGTGGTCATGTGCTCCACCCCTCTGCCATATTCGGGGTCTGTGGCTCACCTGCCTGCACCTCCTTCCTGCAGATGACTCTGCAATGCAGACATGGCCTGTGAAGCAGGTGGGCTGCGTGGTAATGTTGTCCTTCCCTTTTTCCCCAACAGCATGACTACAGTCATTATCATCCTGGCTGCAGTGATTGCCCTGATCATTGGTTTTGGTGTCTCAGGTATGTGACTGCTCAGATTTCTTGCTTTTACTGGTGGGGTGATGAATTTCTACCCTGCCTCTGCCTCCGTGTGTCCATCCTGCGCACAGGCTGAGGTGTGATCATGTGTGGAAGTGCTACCTACCACCCTGTAACAAAGGGAACCTTCTACAGTTCCCTCAGAGGCAACAAAAATGTGTTGCTTTGGTGTTGTCCAAAATGTAGCCTCCTTGGCACGTGCTGAGCGAGGATAGGTAGGGAAGGGCTGCATGGGAAAGAGGACCTGGCTCTGGGAATTCTCGCAGCTTAGGATTTGAAATGCTGACTTTTCTTAAATGAAAAAAAAATGTTTGGATTTCAGTAACAGGGAAAAAAGGAAAGAGCTGCTATTTCTCTGCCAGCATTATGCCTTGCAATCACATTTATTTTGCATAAAGGGAGGGAGGTCCTGACTAAGAAAAGACACAAAAATCATGCTCTTCTGGCAGCTGCAAAGAGAAGAATCCCTGATACATATAAGTAAACAAGAAAATACCATACCGCATGAATTCTTCTCAAACAACTAAGAACAGCTACTTTTTGAAGCACTCTTTTGGTAAAGAAATACTCCTGTGCTTTATCTTGGTGTACAACCCATGGGAGCTGACCTCTGCTAGCAGCACTGGTAGCTGCCATTGGTGGCCTGGCCGTGTGCCAGTGCCTGTTCAACCTCAGGCTTGGCCCATGATGGCCACAGGGCAGTCTGGCCTTTCTCCAGACTTGCTGCCTCACCTTTCTCCAGCCTCCTTGCTCTCTCCTTGCAGGAAAACACTCCATCAGTGTGACAGCGCTGACGTCTGCAGGGAACATTGGCCAGCGCAGCATCCTGGGCTGCACTTTCGAGCCCGACATCCGGATGGACAGCATAGCAATCCAGTGGGCCAAGGAGGGGGTGGCTGGGCTGGTTCATGAGTTTAAAGGTGGAAAGGATCACCTGCAAGAGCAAGATCCATCATTTCAGGGCCGCACAGCCATGTTTGCAGACCAGGTGATCGGCGGGAATGCTTCCCTGGAGCTGAGGGATGTGCAACTCTCCGATGCTGGCACCTACCGGTGCTCGGTCATCACGGCCAGAGGGAGCGGGGCAGCGGTGCTGCGGTACAGGACAGGAGGTGAGGGCTACAAGGAACAAAATCCTGCTGCAAAATACGTGCTAGTGCAGCTTGGTTGAACCTACCTGTGCTTATGATGGTGCTGCACCCCTGAGTAGGGTATTTTTCTGGCTTTTACAGGGATATTTATGGCCTTACCCACTCTTCTGACACCATTGTTCCAGAAAAGGTTATAATTTTGATAACATAGTAGCTTTTTCTCACTAGAATTAGGATGTATCTCCAGCCAGAAGTGCTGCATAGTAAAAATTGTAGTGTATTTAATATATTTTTCTCTGTTTTTCCAAAGTATTCAGTTTTTTAAAATTACTATCAAGGCAACAAGCCTCTGATATCATAGTTATCTGAAATACTACATGTTTACAAGAGTCAGTCCTCCAGGGGAGATCTGGAAACGACCAGACCTTCAGCCTGTTCCAGTGAGATGAATTTGGCTGCAATAACAATTCACCTCCCAAGGGGTCACCTCATGTTGAGTCTGATGGATGAACCACTTGAGGGTCTCCTCCAGACTGCAGTCTTTACACCCTCTCTCTCATCCCTGTGGCCAGAATTGCTGCCCTACAGCTCAGACTGGGGGAGGAAAAGCCCTCAGACCTCTCCCAGTGAGAAAGGGTTTTGGCTCAAGCCTGAGGGTTGCAAATATTCCATGGGGACTTGGTCCGCTACCCCTCCTTGAAATCTTGTGGATCTGCCTGTTTTTGTGTTGCTTGATTGGATGTTTAAAGTAATCCACACTGAAAAGGCATTAGAAAGAACATGTGAAATGCTGTAATGGGTTTTATTTCCAATGTAGCTGTAATAACTGTTCTGTGTGGAAAGACAGAGATGTTCCCTTTAGCTGATTTTCTTTAGCTTTCCCTTTTACCAATTCACCTCCAGGTCCTACCACCCAAAGCCAAGGCCGATGAGTACAAAAGGCAAGTGTCCTGTGCTTTGGCTGTGTACAGCCCTCGGTCTGCAGGGGATTGCTCAGGAGAGGAAATGGCCTCAAGTTGCACCAGGGGAAGTTTATATTTAATATTAAGAAAAATTTGTTCATAGAAAGGGTTATCAAGGCCTGGAACAGGCTGCCCAGGGAGGTGGTGGAATTACCTGCTATCCCTAGAGATTTAAAATGTGTGCATTTATGGTTATGGTATAGTGGTGGACTTAGTGCTGGGTTAACAGTTGGACTTGATCTTAAAGGCCTCTTCCAACCTTAACAATTCTGCAGTTCTGTGAAGCTGTAGGTGTTGGTCAGGCCCCCTTCTCAGTGTGTGGAGAGGGTGAATAATCTTTCCCCTGTTATTAAGACAAACTAAAAGACACTAAAGCTGTTCCAGGACCTCAGCAGATCCTGTCAAGCCAGACTGCCATGTCCTAGGAGTCCTTAGATCCCCTGTAGTCATCCTCCCATGGCCCAGCCTGTACAGAGCTCTGTCTGAGCCTGTTCTTGGCTTGGCTACAGGCACTGCTGTGACGCTAAGCAGCCTAAGCCTAGAAATACCTGGGAGTGGCAGGAGCAGTTGGGTATTTCATGCCCAGTTCCTATCACTTGCCTTGTTTTGACTCTCTCCCTGTTTTCCCTCCCAAAGCCTTCAGCATCCCCATGGTGCAGGTGGAGAGCAGCGGCCGTGGGGACACACTGCAGTGCACAGCCCCGCGCTGGTTCCCTCGCCCTGCCGTGTGCTGGACGGCCTACGGTGACACCGGGGAACACCTGCCCCACGCTGCCAACACCAGCTATGAGCTGAACCCTGAAAACATCACTGTGAGGGTGGTCTCCCTCCTGCACAACGTCACTGCTAATGCCACCTACACCTGCATGATTGAAAACAGCATTGCCAAGGCTATGGGCAACATCAGAGTGACAGGTAGGGTTCAACATCACCCAGAGACCACAGGCATGGGGGAGAGGAGTTGAAACAGTGTTCCTGGTGCACCCGGGGGTTCCTCCAGCACCTCGTCAATCAAGAAAGGGACTGAAAGCATGGCTAATCCAACCACTTCTCCCTCTGTCCCTGGGATGGAGGAAAGGGTCTGTGTTTGGTCCTGCTACTTCATATGCTTCCCATGGTATTGATTGTCACCTAGGCATGGGGACTGAACTGTCAGGGGACCAGGAGGGACACACTTCAAAGGAGTGTGTATTACTTTGGAATGTTAACCAAAACCAAACCAACCAACCAAACCCCACATCTTTTGACACACTCTTTAGCAGTTCAGCTTAGATCCTATTTGAGTACCAAACCAACAGGCCCCTTTAGCTGTAATTAATGACAATGCCTCTGACTCTAGCCCAATCCCTTTGTTTAAAAGGCCGTTTTACTCACAGAAAATCAAGCTTTCCAAAGGTCCTGAGTATCTTCTGCTGTTCTACAAGAGAGGGGTCATAATGCTTCTACAGCCAGGACTTCATTGCTATTGGTCTCTGGTACAAGAAGCAGGGTCTATCTTCATCCATTTTCAGAAAAATGGGAAGGAATAAATACACACACTTTATTTGCCTTCCCTGCTATGTTCCTGTTCTGGTAGCCTCTCACTCTTTTTCTGCTACAGATTTCAGCATTACAAAGGTGACCAACTTGCAGCTGGTGAACCTGAATGCAGAGTCAGTGTCATCCTCATTTCCGGCCTGTCACTGGATGCTTCTGCTTTCCTTGTACCTGCTGTCAATATAAAGCCTCTATAAAGGAATTGGAAACTCTACTGGACGTGGAGGTAAGCTTGAAAAGAGAAACTCCTAAGCATATATGTCCAATATATGTAGACCCTCTTGCTGGGTTTGGCTACAGCAGCAGACCTATCTCAAGCCTGCCAGAATGAGAGAATTTGTCTTTCCCCTCTGCCCATCCTTTCCCCATCCCCACCTTTAGGTAGGATACATGGCTTGTCCCTCCCACAGGCTCCCTGATGGCTTCTCCCATCACTTTCTGCAACCTTAGAGATCCTTCTCTTGCACCATCAACTGTCAGCTCTTACTTATCCCCTAGTTCTCTTTCCTGTGCACCCTCTGGACCTGGGCTATGGTTTATGGCTGCAAGGCAGCATGAGCTTTTTCCTCTCCCTGCTCACGAGACCGGCTGCAGTACAAGCGTTGCTTGCTCCCACTTTATTCAGACAAATCCACAGTACAGTGCAGTGTCTGCAGTAAATACTTACAGACACCTTGAACATGGCTAGAGGGAGCTGCCAGCCTGAGCAATCCCCTGCAGACCTGGAATAAGGAGGGCTGTACACAGCCAAAGCACAGGACACTTGCCTTTTGTCTTGGGTGGCCTTGGCTTTGGGTGGTAGGACCTGGAGGTGAACTGGTGAAAGGGAAAGCTAAAGAAAATCAGCTACAGGGAAAATCTCTGTCTTTCCACACAGAACAGTTATTACAGCTACATTGGTGGCAGGACTCTCTTCAGACTTTCCTCCCTCTGGGGCTGAGAACTTTAAGAGTTCCTGCCAGTTCCAGAGCACACAGTAGCACAAACATGAAGTTAGATGATTTCTCTTGTGTTATTATTTCTTACCCACACCAACAACAGGATACTTTGTTTGGCTTCACAAGGAATGCGATAAGAATTAAGTAAAGGAAAAGTTCTGATTGCAGGACAAGGTAAGTTCCCTTGTCTGATCTGACACAGTGACCAGAGCTCTGACCATGGGCAGAAGTTCAGACACAAACAGGAAAAGGGTTTCCTGCAATACAGCTGAGAACTGCTCCTTCAGAGTACTAAAAGCAAGCAGATCTTAACTCCCCCCAAACAGATTTGATTCACCCATCTCTTAGCTTGTGATTCTCTGACTGTATGAACAAAATTGTAAATAAGAGAGCCAGTTAATCTCCTCCATCTTCTTGGAATGCTAAAATGAAACTCCCTGTCTGAAAAAGATGTGAATGGCAGAACAGCAGTGGGTTAGAAAACTGCCAACAGGCTTGGAATATCCTGGCAAAGGCAGACCACATCTAAAGTCCTGTATAAGGAGTGATGATTGCATTTGTAATGTGAAATAAAAGGAACAGATAAGTAGACAGCAGACAGAAAACTAACATACAGAATGAGGAGGAAAAGGAGATTAGCAAGATACTACTAGTAAGTTCAAATTCAGAAGCAAAGTTATTAAATCCAGATACAACTTTAGAGCCAAATTTTGGTTTTTTTAAAATAGCTGTTATCTGGCACTTCCTATCTATTTTTGTGGCACTGCCTGTTAGTCATATTTTAGGAGTACTTTCAGTTGCACTTTTTAGTCTGATTTGATCTCTTTGGCTTATCACAGTCAACATTTTCCTCAGGCTGAGATAATTTTTTTGGGGTTTTTTTTTGTTTTCTTTTCTTTCTGGAGGGTGGAGAGTAAGCTTTAGTAAAATCTTTACTAAAATCTTTAATTTAGTTTTGCAGAAAGCACCTACAGAAAAAAAGGTTGTCACAGCAGAACTTGCAGAGACCTCTGCTTTAAGCTATTTTGGCAACCTCTTAGGATGGAGTCTCAGAACTTTATTGAATGGTGGCACCTGTCAGGTCTTGTGCCACTCACTTTGGTCTCAGAAGTGGACAGCAGGCCTTGAGGGGGAAGATACTTCACCCCTCAATAAACCCAGTGCCTGTATCACAGCTCAGTGCATGCCTCTTCTTACCAGCCCCACCTAATGTTCAGGTGGCTGTTCATATACTGCAAAACAATGCCCAAATAATCTTGTCATTTAGTATCATGATCTCCAAATAGCAACTTACTCACTTTCCTTCTTGAAGGAGGTGCTTTTAAAGTGTAATTTTAATAATTTCAATTAGGTTAAGAAGACCATATCCTGTGGGAACTGTATAGTTTTGTTAATGGTCACTATATAGCAAACAATGGTCACCTCAATACTAAAATAGAAACTGAAACAGATACAGTGTTCTTTAAGTAATATTTTAATAGCTTTATTTAGTAGATACTACCACACAAAATGCACACATTGTGTGCCCCAGGCCCAAGGCAATAGCTGTCACATAGGGAGCACTGAACATCTCTCTTCCAAAATGTAGCCCAGTATCACTGGTCGACAATGGCCCAGAGTGGCCATTCAGGAAATCCGCAAGTCACAGCAGCTGCTTGTCTGCACCCTGTGCTCACAGGCTCGTGCTCCCACTGGAAAGGAGATTTTAAAAGCTCCTGCTCCCAGTAGGTATTTCCATAATTCCTCTCCCACTGGGAGAGATATTAAGCAGTGGCTCCCACAATGTCCTCCTCATCCTCTGGCTGTTCAGGTAGCGTAAGGCATCTTGTCCCACTTCCTCCACCTTGAGGCACAGCAGGCTCGGACGAGGCCCCACTTGTGACACGAACTCCACTTCACCACAGCGAAAATTCCGCAGCTGCAGGGGAGCTGCAGGGGAAAGATACAACGGGTAACAAGTCAGTACAGGGCCCTGGCTCTGCTCTGGCACACAGCTGCAGAAGTTGCTGAGAGAGAGAAGGCCTTGCAGCAGCTGCTTGGCATCTGCTAAACCTCAAAGCACAGCACGATGAATAATTCCAGGATGTAGGCAGATGAATGCATTTTTCCAGCATCCCTCCAACTTGGAGGAAACAGACATTCTACACTGTGAAACGCTGTGAACTACGTGCTGCTTTACAGAGCTGATGCACTGAGTGTTGTATCCTCTATCAGTATCAGCAACCTGCCTTTATGGACAGCGTACATGAGCGCCAGAAACAGTCTCCATGCAGAGCATCCTCTTGTGGGCTTAGCAAATAAACCCCTGCAGCACCTGGACTCAAATTTAAGCACTAGGTACTTGTGCAAACAGTGTGAAGAACTGGTGTGAAGAATGCCCCCTTAACACAGCAACTGCACAGCATGCATGAATTCAAAACACTTCAGTGCTGATTTGCAGGTGAGGATTTCCAGGCCTAGTATTGACCCTATGTGCTGTCCTGTCTAAAGTAAAAACCCACTTGATTTGAGAGGTCTGCACAATAACTCTGGCTGATCAGATTCTTGTCCCAGACAAGGACTGGGAATCTTTCTCAAAAACAGCTTTATGTTTCTGTGTGAAGTAGAAAAATTAATGTATGTTGTTTTAGTCATTTCCGTAATATTATTTCTCTATTTTTGTAACCATGGATCTACTAAGGCACTACTTAGTTCTACACTACAGAATTCAAAATTCCAGGAAAATCTTTCAAAGATCTTGCTTTGTGGGCAGTGAAGGCAGCTCTCCTTCCCCAGCTTGGTGAGATGCCTCCTTCCTTCCTTCCCACACCAGATACTAGGAAAAGCAGCAGTACTGGCTTACCAGGCTGCAGGATCTTGGAGGGCTTCCTGTCGAGACTGAAATCCAACAGGATAGGGCGACATATGAGAGGACTCCTGCACAGACTCCTTAGGTAGCAAGCAACGAGATCCTCGGGTTCTTCTAGACACTGAGGAAGGAAAGAGTGTGTGGCCAGGGGGTGTTCAGAGGGAGGCAGGGAAGCTCTGGAAGATCCAGAGCAAAGGGAAATCCCGTCCAGCCAAGACTTCAGCCCACCACACTGCAATTGCTGCTGGAATAACCCACTCACCCCTGTGCCAGGAGCTTCCCCATGCTGAATGCACACGCTGCCCCTGCTCTGCACACAGTTCTGCACAGCTTCCCACTCGAGAAGGCTCAGGCCCAGCACTGCTGCCACATGTTCATTCCTGCACAGCACCACAGCTTCACCTGTTCCGTCCTCCACCAGCACCCTGTGCAGAGAGCAGGCAGGCTGGGATCAGAGGGAGGGCAGGACAGTGCCTGGCTCCCTAACAATGGTCACAGCCCTGACAACAGATCTCAGGAGAGTTTGTTCACATCTCAGAAGATGTGATAACTCCATCTTTGCTGTTCTGTCCACATCCCATCCTTGATATGATCTTCCCCCTCCTGTTTGTGGTGTAATTTGTTCCCTCCTCCCACACCCAATCCCTACAGCACTTACCGTGCACTGGCTTGCCTCACTCCTGTTTGTGATGGACAGGGAGGATTGTGTCGGGTGCATCTCCCCTGAAGGAAGAGTAAAACTACAGCTATGTATGGGTGGTGTGAGAAGGGGAAGGGCCACTGCTTATTTTAACCCTTTCCTAATTAAGTACGCAAAGGTGTAAAGAATTTCACTGCATTTCCAAGGAGTGTCCTGGAAAAAGTTTATATGGGGAGAAAAACCACCTGCTGCAAGGTGCTGATCCCCAACAGCAGTGAACATGGAAAGAGCAGAGCATTAACAGAGGAGGATTTTCCTCTTCGGTGCCCTCACTTCACCCCGAGTCCTACCTGCCAATCTGCCTGGCATAAGGTACATACTTCTAATCAGTTATCACTTTGGTCCCTTTCTAATATGCAAGTCCTTCTCAGACACTGGAAAAGAGGGTCTGCAATTGAGATAGGAACTCTCACTTCTTTTACATGGTAGCAAAGGATGTGTGAAGGTAAAAAATATGCAAGACCTCTCACAAATTATCTTTGTGGAAGCTTGAATACCTCCTTGAAGATGCAGCTGCAAAGTGAGCAAACCCACTGCAGGCACACAGTCAATACACAGGACAAGTGGCATAAAATCCGGGCCTGGAGCAGGTTTTGCAGCTGAGATCTCAAACTGGATAGAAATACTAGTGAGGGGGATGAGGCTTCTCCTGCAGGACTAGAAGAAATAGGAATTTGAGATGCTTGGAACACAGAAGCCTTTCTTGGGACACTGTAAGATGAGAACAGACCCAACACTTACCTAGAAGGAAAAGGTAGGTGAGAAGCTGGCAGAGATACGATGCTCACACAGCTGGAGGCAATGTATGTGCAATAAACATTATGGAATCTGCAATATGAAAGAGCAGACATCAGAAAGAGCTCACAGAAACCAAACACTCAGTTTTCTCGGGATGACTGGGCTGAGCTTCATTTGTAACATGGTAGGAAAATAATTTATGGTAAGGAATTGGGAGACATGAAGTGTGGACAAGGGATGAGGAAAGTCCACATGGGAGGTCAGATGAAGAGATGGTTTCAAAGACAGCAAGAGAGATCAGAGACAGGATCAGGGCTCTAAAGACAGGAGGACCTTGAGATCTTGCGTTCCAAATTCTGGAAGAGGATCTTGGCTCCAGGTAGCAAACCCCAGAGATGCTGCAGGTAGGTGGCAGTAATGTAAACGTCCATCACAACAGGGGAGCCTGGAGCAGCTGAGACACTGAGCTTCACACTGTGATCCCTGGACAGCAGAGTCTCTGAGGAGGCACAGAACCACAAACCATGAGCTCACTCACACAGACAGCATGGCCTGCCACTGAGCTGGGCCTGCTAGAGGGGTTTTTCCTCCCATCACAATGAGGCTATCACTGCCCCACCTCCCAGATTTTCCAGGTACCACATTCCCATCTCCACATACGCAGTGTGCAGTTTCCTAGCCCTATGACATGCAACAGGGTGCAACATCCTGGCATACTTCCACTATTCCCAGATACAGCAGCACAGTTAGCCAAGTCCATTGGCTCTTTCAAACAGAAAGAATCAAGAACCAATCTGTTGCTTCTCGACAGGCTGCCACAATCTTACCTTTCTGCTTTGGAAGGCCAACAGTCACAGGTGGCTTCTCATTCTTGGGAGAGGCACACAAGGTCCTCTCCATGACCTCACCACAGAAAGAAACAAGGGAACCTGTGAAACTGAGAGCAGACCAGGATTTTTGTCCTGCCTGAAGAC
This sequence comes from Corvus brachyrhynchos, assembly GCF_000691975.1. Classification (NCBI taxonomy): domain Eukaryota; kingdom Metazoa; phylum Chordata; class Aves; order Passeriformes; family Corvidae; genus Corvus; species Corvus brachyrhynchos. The sequence goes on from NW_008237619.1 coordinate 6,521,644, forward strand.
AAACGGAGTAGAAGGCCTGACTTCAAGATTGCCACAAAGTAGAGCATTGTTGGTTAAGACCAGTTTCTGGGGAACCTGCTCTTGAGCACCTGAGCTACTGGACCGAGGGCAGCTTGCTGCAGCCTACCCCTCCCAGGGACAAGAGGCCTGTTTACCTTGCTTTCTGCTGCTTCAGGCTCAGCAGTGAAGAAGGGTGAGGCATTACAGCCTTCCTATCTGCTAAACTCCTAATTGTTTTTCTGAATTAGAGAAAGAAGCCAAGCAAAGGAAACAGTTTATCATAAAGCACTGGTGAAAATTCCAGTGTACATGCATATCACTCCAGATTAAACATGCTTTGAACAGAAAAGCTTCTAACCTTAGTATTTGTTTGAGCAAAGTTTGCTAAAGCAATCTAAAACCAAAAAAATCATACATTCAGTCTCATTTTCCTTGCTGTGCTTCTTTCCACTTTGGCAGACACCTTTGGGACCTAGTCCACACCAGCAATAGCTGAACCATCTTCTAGACACCATTTTGCAGTCTTGTCACCTACAGTCCCTTTAGCTTTGATAACCAGGATGGGAGAAGTCTGGACTACTTGCACACAGGCAGATTTCCAAACCGTATTCCGAGGGTGGGTATTTCATCGCAGTTTAATATAGCACTGCTCCCAATAAAAGTTAACACAGAGCCATTCCCTAGGACACAGTCACTTGTAATTTGGGGTAGACCAACATACCTGCTGCTAAGGACTTCTGGAATGGAGGAAGTCCTCTGGTCCATGCCTGTCAGCACTGACACAGCTGTCAGCTGGAAGTGAGGGAGACACAGCCTCAGACGGGTTGCAGTTTACAGGCATCCCCAGCCAGAGCACAAAAGACAAGCTATGCACACTCAGAGCTAGGTCAAGCAACTCTTCTCCAGATGAATTCTGAAGCAGGAAACTGTGAAGCCCAGCAGCAGCCTCTGATTGAACTTAGAGCAGAACAGTCTCATCAACAAGATACTCTGTATTAATAATTTTCTAGCTAGTTCTGGAGAGATCTACATGTAGCCTGTGAAAGCCCCAGGCAATAAGGCACTGCATACCTGGCACTCAGGCAGACAGGAGATCCAGGTCTCATGCTGTAAGTACCAGCTATCTTGGACAGGCAGGCACAGGGGGCAGGATGGCCTGTTCGGGAATGTTGCTGGCACAGGTGGAAAACAGAGCTTGTCAAACACTTCCAAGTCCTGAGATAAGAGTGGTAAGGCAAGAGAGAAGACTATTAGAAGGAAGGAGATTGAAGTTATATAGGGAAAAGGTGAAGAACAATGGTTTACAGAACAACAAAAAAAATTCCACTAAACTCAGAGCTCTGAGAATTTTAATCAAACACAGAACATAAGCAGTTTCTTGGCAAGACAGAAGGAAATTCCAAGCCTCGAAAACAGCTTAGTCACCCTCTGACTCCTCAACTCCCACATGCAGTTCAGCAAAAGTCTCCAAGAGAGAGCAGCATTCTTCTCTCTTCTCTCTTACCGAGCAGCAGGGCACAATGAAGCGATACAGTCCATCCACATGCAGGAATGGAAACCATCGCAGAGACTTTCCCATGAAGAGTAGCAGTGCCTGGTGGGGGAAGGGAGGAGAGAGAGAGAAGGTGATGAGAACTGTTAGGTATGGAATGAAAAATACAGCAAAAAGAAAGGAAGCCCCACGCAGAGGATGTCTTGATTGAGAAGCAAAGTTAGCACCACCAAGAGCAAGAGAAGGCAGATGCATTTACAGGAAGGTGACAGAGAGGAGATGGAATTTCCTCTGGGTATAAGAAGGAATTTGCCTGCACAAACACACAACTGTACCCAACACAAAAATCACTTTCCCAGCGATACTGAATTACCGCACAGGCTCGCTGAGGAGCCAGCTCCCAGACTTATCAAACTACACCCCAAAACTGCCTCACTTCTTGCTGTGTCACGCCCTCTTCTCCATTACAGCCAGTCTCCTCCAGCTCTGGTAGATTCCCAATTTCTCTGGGGTGGTCCCAGAGACATGGTCTGCCCAGCCACAGCACTGTGGCTTGGAAACTGCGCTGCAGCTCCTTTAGCTGTGCTTCTTTATCTTCTTCTCCGGGCGGTTGGTAATTGCGTGACATGAGGCCCTCTTTCTGGGTAACCAAGAACAGGTGAGATACACAGCTCGTTGTTCTGGTGCTGCCCTGGCCCCCCTGACAGTTCTCATCTCTGCCAGTATCTGCCTTGGGATCCTCCAATTTCAGCATTTTTGCCTCTGGGGTTTCCAGCCTTGTGCTGCCATCTGTCTTCTTCCTCAAAGAGGAGCTGTTTCCACTCCTAAGGCCTTTCTGGATTTGTCCTTCAGCAGCATGGAGAACCTGAACATCCTCCAAGTAGAACTGCACATAGACACTGAAATGACAAATGGTAACAGTGAGACTCCCTGTTCCTGACACGTGGTTGTCCAAAACAACTGTTTATCTGGGAAAAGCACTTCTGCTGAGTGTCACACAAGTAAAGAGTGGGAA
>NW_008237619.1:6524179-6533986 GCF_000691975.1 Corvus brachyrhynchos
AAAGAGTGAAGAGGAGGGCAGCTCCCAGGCTGCATGTATTCTGAACAAAAGGGAGATGGTGGGTTTGCTGCTGAGAAAGAGCTCATTTACGCAAATAGCAAAGAACAGTTGCTTTGGCACTGAAATGCTATGTTGGTAAGAAGCCTTACCATAATCCAAAATATTCATGGAACTGGAAAGTGATGATTTAACCTGCACACTAAATAAAGGGACTCACCTAGTTTTTTTCTCTCTCACATGCTTCAGATTTTCCAGGTGTTCCCAGGAGGGAAAATCAGTCTTAAGGAATCTCTCCACTACAAGCTGGTAGTTTTCCACCTGCAAGAGTGATCCTGCAAACACATCAGAGAAAAGAGCTGAGCTAAATAAAAAGAGAACATAAAAACAGTAAGGTCAATATCCTCATTTTAAAGTCATGAGGTCAGGCAGTGACAGTTCAGCATCTCCACACCACGTCTCTTCCTCGTTTTAAAGCTGGAAGGCAGAAGAGCAAAAGCTCAGCACTCAAATACAGTTTAGTGGGACATACCTATGAGAGCTGTCTGGGCAAAGGGGCTACCATCCTTATGGGAGATCACACAGGGAAGCGTGCTGCTCTTGTCCTGCAGCTGGAGGGAACTGGTCCTGGAGGAGACCCTCAGCACACCCAGAAGTATCTACAACAGAAAGGAAGCTGCAAAGAGCATCAAACAATTCCTATATTTGAAAGCCATACATCAAAGTGTGTGTAGCAGCAGCTCAAATTCAGTCTGTTTTCAACACAGTGAGAAAAGCAGTGTCATTTCCTAAGAGCAGGAAGAGGCATGCACTGCACAGGGTGCTGGAAGGCATGGTGAGAACCAGGAGCTCTCAAGGCACAGACAGGAAAGGGAACAAGGCACTTACCAAAAAAATGCTGAGAGTGTGCAGTAGGACCAGGCCAGTCTGCGATTCAGCTCCTGGGTGCCCATATGCTGTGCCTCCAAGGGGGAAAGCAACTGTGATGGACTGAAGCCTTCCCAGCTCCTCTGTTCTGCCACACGGCAAACTGTAGACAGAGATGGGGCCTGGCACGGAGGGTTCAGAGTCAAATACTATGAACAAAAGAGAGAAAGAACAAATCAGCTGAGTTTCTTCCCATCACACCAACAGGAAACAGCTCACAGAACATTTACTCACTTTCTGCAGGGGACATTGGTGTATTTTTGCTAGAATTTCATTATAAATATCTCTTGCTTCCTCGCTGTCTGGCACCATAGCTTGCAGAAGGGGGACAAGGAACTTTTCAGCAGCTCCAGGGTTTCGGTGTGCAGAGCTACACAGTCGACGGTGCCCAAAGAAACAAGAAAACCTGAAAAAAAGTTATGACCATTAAAAGCAAAAGCAGTCCATGCATTTAAGTGAGTCTTGCACCTAAGTCAGGGACTCCTTCTGCTTGTTATGAGTGAATATGCTGTGTAGGACAAGAACTAAAGAGAACACAAAAACCATGAAGTGATTAAAAAATAGAACATTTAAGGCCAATGCAGATTTATGTTGGGCAGACACAGAACAGGAAAATCCACAGAAGTGGATAGACTGGCAAAATCTCAAAACTCAAATGGCCAGAAAAACAAACCACATGAAGATAATCTCCCTCTAAGTCACACAAATGGATCTCCATGCATTTTGGCTAGGCTTGATATGATTACTCATGTTAGGTACACTTGGCTTTCTTTCACAGGATGCAAAAAAAAATCACAAGGCAGAAACAACCACAGACTACTCTTCCTCTTATTCCAATATTTTCCTCATGCAGAATCAATTTCAGAAGTTTAGCTTACTGCTTTTGAATGTCTGGGAGTGATCACACTGCCAGCCAAAATACGACTTAATAACAGAAAGTGAATTCAAATGAAAAAAGATAGCAACTAACTCACTGGAATAATTTTTAAGCAGTAGCAGGACTTAGCAATCACATTTAAAGAAAGTGAAAAAGATAATAAAACCTGAAACTTATAGCTAGCATAACTTCCAGGGCAAAACTGAAGCTGCTTTATTGGAAAGCATAGTCAAAATTCCACAGTGCCAGTATAGCACAGGAACACTGAGCATTCTATAAAATGCTACTTGACTGAGAATAAAATGTATGTATTTTAAAGTCCAAGGCAGCAGTTACAGTGACCAATCATAACTGCTCCAGAACAAAGACAAATATTTTCACTAACAGAAGTCAAAAGTAAACCCAGAAACTGGCCCACAGCTGTCCTGTGAACAGAGTGCAGCATCAGGGAGAGTAGGAAGCCATCTAGAAGACTCGGAGGTAAGCATGGGTGGGAGAATCTGCCAAGACAGAGACTCTCAAACAAATGATCACACTCCTGGCAACACTCAGAATATCTCAAAGTGATATGCTGAGCAGCTGCTGCTGCTTCTGTGCACAGTCAGGACACAAGAGCCTTTACATCAGTTGTGATTTAGTTGTAGCACCAGGTTCCACCTTCAGCCTCAGTGCCCACATTGATCTGCCAAGCAAACCACACTGGCAGGCAGACATCCCTGTGGTGCTTCTGTATTTCAGGACAAAACAGTCCAGGCAGGATTACATGAGCACAGTGCTCTGAAGTGCTGCAGCTTCACCTGCACCTGAAAAATGCACGTGATTTTCTCATAAGAGCAATTGCAAGGTAACAAGCAATTGGACATGATGTGAAGTCTGGCTGAATGGCTTACTTAGGCCTATAAACCAGAAGCATTTGCTGCTTGTAGTATCCAAGCACAGTAATTTTGTGATCCCTTAGTCTAGAAGACACCCAGGTAACTTAAAAAGCACATTTAGGCATAGCCTGTCTTCAGAAGAATTGTCCTCACCTCTCCTCAAACATCTCCAGGAGGCTCACCAGCCAGAGGTAAAGTGGCATTCCAAGATTGAAGCGGAAGAGCAGCTGTAAGCAGAGATTTCCTGAAGAGGCCAGTGGCTGGTAGGGGGTGCTGAGCCTTGAAAAACTCTTCAGCACAACCATGCTGCTCAGGCAAGCACCAAGGACAGTGAAAGGGAAGGACACCAGAGGCTTCTGCAGGAGGTGGACATCGATGAGCTGGGATACACAGACATCCAGTGTAAGACAAGAGATAGCCAGTCTGCCACCACTCCCCAAAACTGTCACCCCACCTTAAATCCTTTCTCACTCTACTGGATTATCTATAATCAGGCCTGAGGCACCAAGCACAGTTTAGGGAGGAATCAGATAATAATCATATCAACTCTCATGACTAAGCCCAGGCAGTAAGATCTCCAGTTTTTTTCCAGATACTTTCTGAAATAATGTTGATGTTCCTGTAGCCTTCTGTTGACCCACACACTCACAAGCCATCCCCAGGGCCTGAGCCTTTTCCACTGAATACTTCATGACTTGCAAGTCTCTATTTACCTCCACGCACGCTCCCGGTCGGAGTCCCTGTGCAAAGTTCAGCAGTGGCTGGTAAGCAAGGCACAAGCAGACTTGGTTATCCAGTAAAAAGAGACCAGCTTGGACATTGAGTATTTTGGTGACAAAGCCCTAAACAGAAAGCAAACAGAAAGTAACAGGAGTGCAGAGAGTCCCAAAATATAAGAGACTTACAGGCCTGAGCTGTAAGAAAATAAACTCATGATGAAAACAATGCTTCTCGCAGGCCAGGAGCTGAAACCCGAGTGCATGAGTGGGTGAAGGCTAAGTCTACAAACCCTTACCACATAGGAGATGATCTTGGACTCCTTGGTTGATCTTGGCGTCTCCTCTGCAGCCCCCAGCTCCAAGGAGCAACTGAGCTCCTCAGCAGTCTCAAGGAAAGAAGACTGAGTGGATTCTCCTTGCCAAGCACTTTTCAGTGGCTGCTCCCTCACCCACTCTGCACAGTAGGGCAGAAGGCAGGAAGACACACTGGTGACAAACATCGTTTGTCCAGATTTCTTCAGGCTAGACTTACTCAGGCCAGTTATTGTGTACCTGTGACCCAGCTGGAAGACATGATGCCACACCAGCTGGCTTGGTTTCTAGAGCAGAGAAACCAAAAGCAACATCAGCATCAACTGCAGTGAAAAAAAATTCTTTCTGACCCCAATAACCCCACACCCAAAACCACACCCAAAAAACCCTTTTCTCACCCAGAGGATTGCCTCACACTCCTAGCAAAAGGGCTGTATCTGCAAAACATTCAGGGACACTGCAACTGCATGAGGGAGAAGGATTGCACTTCAGCAGGGCACAGAACTAGACTTCTTACATACAAAGACTACTGTACACTGGGTGCAATTAAAAAGATACCACTAGTAAAATGAAGAATATAAATCAAACTGGGAGATCAAGGGCAAGCTTCAAAGAATTAATCAACTAGCACATACACAGATCCAGACAGTGAATTTGTGAGCAAAATTCCAAGGACTTACTTGCACCAGCACAGGGACACAAGCAGCTGAGGAAAAGCACTTCAGAAACAGAAAGAAGAATGTCTTGTGGTGAACACGAAGGAGAGGCCCGAGTCTGGTTAATTCCCCTGCTAGAGTAAGCTTTGATCTTTTCTTACATGGAATCCTAGAGAGCAATTGAAGAGGCAACTGAAATCAGAGATGAAAGAACAGCTCAAAAGTATCTCAAAAGCAAAATAAACAAATACACAGCATGCACTTCCTGGGAATAATGGATCCAACAGAGTAATATGATCAATCTCTGAGAGAGGTTTTCAAAACAACACTTGGCTACAAAATTTGTACTTTAACTTTTCTGTACTAAATTCCTTTGATGTTTTAGTATTTGAAGACAGAAGGGTTGTTTTGAACAAATTCACATGCTCCATGACAACAGCCAGGTTTTAAAAAGCTTTACCACAAGCAAGAAGCTAATTGTAGGTCTAAAGGATAAGAAAAAAAAAGTCACAAGCAATTCTTCTGCAGAAAACAGAACTTGGATTTGTAGGTCCATGGAACATGATACTGTGGAAGCTCTAAACCTATAAACAAGAAGCCTGAAAGCAACAATGGAGCCTTTCTAACAAACTTGGCACAGAGTGAAAAAGCAGCAAAACTGAAAGCAGATTAGAGGCAAGAGAGGTGATATTTCTTGAATCAATTCTGTTTGTTGTTTCAAACCTACATTTCAAAACATTTTAAAAAAAAGTTATTTCAAAAAAGTTGTTTCAAAAAAAGTTATTTATGTTTGTAATTTGCATTTCAGCTCCTGCTGGACTTGAATATAACCATCCCACTTACTCTAAACAAAAACATTCTTGACTCCAAAACATATAAACAGACATGACTTTGAAAAAAACCCAACCAGCAGTAGACAAGCAGTAGTACCAGCACCTCACTGTAACATTTTTGTAGTAACATGGAAAATTGATCAGATATCAGTCAATAACAAAGGAGCTTTATGTTAAAAGTCTGAGAACATATACTGAAATATGGAAATAGTTTTCTTGTTTAGAAAGGTTCTTTGAGCTAAATCAAACACTTAAGCTTAAAATTACTTTCTTACAAGCAGATAAATCCAATAAAAACAAAGATAACTAAAAAGAAACTAAAGCAGCATGATTAGTGACATTTTATGGTAATTAAATTACACCAAGAATTCTCTACTCAAGGAGATAAAACATGATCTAGCACAACTTGAAATTATCAACTTAGTAAGATTTGCAATTCCATTGGCTCATTTTCACATACTGTAAACTAAAGCACAGTTACTTCTACCAGTTGACATTTCACTGGCACTTTTATCTCAGTAATCTGACCAGTGGCACATATTAACATCATAATATAATACAGGATTACTTTCAGTTATATTTTTCGTTCACTGGATGTTCAAATAAAAAAAAAAATTGTGCTAATCAAAAGAGTGAATGAATTTTAGCCTCAATGACAGCTGAATCAACACTGTTCTGTAGTATGAAATTACATCTGGAAATACTTAAATTGGTCTTATTTTTTCAAATTATGGAATAAAAACTTCTAATGAAGTGCTGGAAAACAGATGATTAAAGACAAGTGGCTTTGTTGTATAACTCCACTTCCACCACTCACTACTATGCTTCCACATGTGGCAGAAACAGTTTGTCTCTTTCTAAGCCAAGTGCTTTTCATGTTACTTGCCAAGCCAGAGCAACAGTGTTATGATGGAGTTGGGCACTGTAGGTGTTTACCTGGAGATGAGCAGTGGCTCAGCTGACACTGGGGAGGTGATTGGAATGCTGTGAAGTACTTCCTTAGGGGCACCTACTGGCACTGGATCCACCAGGATTTCCAAGTACCCTGCTGCTCTCTGGTTGGTCTGTGGTATGTATGACCAGCTTGGGAAGACAAACAGTGACTCCAGCCACTCCAGTTCAAAGTGCAAGAGCTAAACCAAAAGGTAAGGAGATAAAAGTCTGAGATGAGTTTCAGTGTGTTTTCTCAGCACTACTTACAATGTTCATTACTAATACACCCTTGCATGCACGTCGCAAACTCCTGTCCTACTGCCGGGCTTCATTACGAAATGAGAGCAGTGTTTTCTGCCCACTCTCTCACCTTGCATGGAAAACTTCTGTCCTTCCAGATGCAAATCTGGAACTGACTTGCTGAGCTCTACAGCTAGCATTTCCTGGGTTATAGTCACAAGCTCACAGAAAGGTGAAAATTAATTCACTGCAAGGCTATTATTTTCAGACTATTTTTCTAAAATTCTTGCCTCCTTTCTTTTGCCCCTGTGTTTTCAGTTAGAAGTTCTTACCAATACAACTTTTCCCTAGACTTTGTCTCCTTTGAAAGCCCAACTTCAGTGCTCTGTCATCACCACTCTAGGGGTTATTTGTCATCTCAATTCCCCTTGCAATGACCTTCAGGATGGTTTAAAGTCAATTGTCATGCAAGCTATTATTTCCTCAAAGTATGTCATCAATGCATCACTGACACCCAGTACAACTCTCCAGAAAGTTATTTCTGCTCCACTAGTTGGAATTCTGCCAAGAGGGGGGAGGTTTCCCAGGCCACCTTGTACGGTGGTGAATTTAACAGAACTGTATACTGGCTACCTCTTTTTTCCAGGCCAGTACATTCAATATTTCTTCTCCCAGCAATGGCACATTTCACGTGTTCTATCCTCTGCCCAAGCTGTGAGCTTGCTGTTTTCCTGCCTGCTACAGAGATGCATTATTTCCTTCACTGGACTCTGGCAGAACACCTGAAGCCCCTGGTGGTTTGTGACACTGTCCCAGAAATAGGAATAAACACAGAACCCCTCATACCAAGGACATACCTCACATGGAATTATCCCAGTATTATCCTTCACGTATAGGCAACCATCTACCAACTTTTCTTTGTTTCCTTGCCTTTCATCTGTTAAATAGCCAACCAGGATCAGGTAAGTCCTTGGCAAAGTGCTCTGCATGGGTAAAGCACCTTGTCCTTGGTAAGACCATTCCTTAAATTCATTAGTGCTCCAGCTCAGGTGGCTGCAGCACGGTATGTGCTGCTGATTCTGTAGGTCGGAGATGGAGATGAAACTGGGGGGGGAAAAAAAAGGAAAAGGAGAATATAGCAGCATGTACAAAGAACTCAGTCTGCAAAGTTTGCAAAGTTTGGGGATTACAGCGATTCCTGCCGCGGACAGTGCTTGGCTAAGCCAGAAGAGCCTCGGATGTTGGTGCGGTCTGATGATGTGTCATGGCAAGAACCAACTCATTCAACAGCATTTATCAGTGGTGTCTGTCTTTCAATTCACTCAACACATCTGTCCTGCTCGAGCATCCTCTCTGAAAACAGACATGCTCTGCTACTGAGCAGGCATGGAGAAAACTTGAAAAGAGTAATTATTGAGACTGAATAAAATGAAAGGTTTTCAAGTGCATGTGGAGGGAGACAGGGAGGAGAACAGTTCCTATTTCAGACATTTTTAGTTTGAATGGGACACTCTGTGAGAAAACCTCAACAATTGCTCAATACAGCTTACGTATCTGTAACAAAGACAGGTAAATACAGACTAAATCCATCACTTGGTGCTAAAATTGCTGAACTATAGTAAAACCAAGTTTGAACAACTTTTAGATGAAGATTGTGACAGTTTGGGAATGAATTCTGTCCTGTGGATAGCTTGCAAAATACAAAGCTGAGAGACAGCAAGCCAGTAATCTTAGACTGGGTGTTCACTTATAAGAACAGAGCCAAGCTAGCCCTGAATCTTTCCACCCTCCCTTCTGACTTCAGCAGCAGGGGGAGAAGGAGATGTAACATCAAATCAGCCACATCTGAAGCCATCCACAGTTTACACCTATCATGCTTAGACTAACCATGGGAGAACATGGGCGAACAAGGCAGCCTCCTCAGTAGGTTCTACGCCTTTTCAGTGTTTCCATGACCATGGCAGTACTCATCATTGTTTTTTACATCCTGGCTCTCTGTGCTAGAGAATTATGCAAGTCCTCTGTCCATGCTAATATCAACACTGAAAGAGCCAACACAAACTGTTCTCCAGCTAGTGATTTTGGTACTGGTTTCCAGTGAGCTGCACTGACAATTTTAAGTTGTGAAACTGGAGCTCTATTCACACCACCCACTTGCTCAGTAGCAGGACATAATCAACTTCAAAGGGTGTGAATTTGAAGAGTTTCACCTTATTAGTCAGGGATCAAAAGTTCAAAGCAAGAAACTAGTCTAGATAAGTAATGGGTCTAAACCAGCAATAAATAGTGTTTAGGTTTAAAAAAATTAATCAAAAGACATAAATTTATGCAGGTACTTGTGTATTTCACAGGAATCTGAACAGGAGGTTAGTTGAAAATTCTGTTAGCTGAAACTGCTCCATCTTCAGAGACAGAGCACCACTACAATAATACTGGTACCTATGATGCACAAGGAGAATACAGTGCTGCTTGTGTTTTTGTCAAATGTGCTGAGTGCTTTTTGGGAGAAACCAGAACTGCAGCAGGACACAGGCTCATGGTTATCACATACAGAGAAGCAAACGCTCTTTTCTCGTGCTCCAGAGCTTGGTGGTCAGCTGTGGATGTAGCACACTGCTCACAGACTACTGGCCTCACAGGAGATAAACACCAAGTACCTTCAACTCTTCTCTATGAATTCTCCTAAATATAAACCAAACTCTGGTTTAATTGTCATAAAATACACAGGAAAAAATATGGCTTAAATGAAATAGGTTTAGCTGGCGTGAAAGATCGACCACCTACATTTATTAACGATTAATTAAAGGTCACAAATCCCTAATCAATTCCAGCTGACCTTTTCCCCCAAAAACGGCTGTGCCAGAGGTTTTAATAGACGTTCTCCCACCATAACCTGGAGCAAGAGAGAAACAGATCCGGGCAAGCCAAACCCTGCAATATGTGTATCTCTTAAGAAGCTGTGTATTCTTTATGATGGTGAGCACCCAAAAGCCTTTTATCAATGAAAATATGGGCCATGTTATCCTAGATTCCCCCTTTGTCAGAGTGCACACTCGAACGCTAAGCTCAGCTGGCCAACAGGTTCGGAGACCATGCCCAGGAACTTCCTCTTGAGCGGGTCAGCTGGATCCAGCCGGGACGCTGCCGTGCAAACGCTGTACAGTGCGACAGCTCGCTCTGGGCGAGATGCCCCACTTTGGTTACACTCTTTACCTACCGCACACAGGTGGATACGGTGCTTAATCACACCGCAAGGGCGGCCGGGGGCGCACCGAGGCCAAAAAACCGCGTGCGGTTACCCCTGTTCGACAATATCCCTCCCACAGCCGCCTTCCGGGACGGGCATCGCGCAGGGACGGGCCATGCCGAGCTCCCGGGAGGGCCGCACATGGATACCGGGTCCCCCCGGTCCCCTCCTCTCCGCCCCGCTGTCACCTG
>NW_008237619.1:6534360-6536907 GCF_000691975.1 Corvus brachyrhynchos
CAGGGACGCACCCACCCACCCACCAACCAATCAACGCCGCTCTGTCGCTCCCTTCCACAAGTGGGCAGGGGAGAGAGTACAAAACGGAAGGCTCACGGGTTGAGACAGGGACCAGGAGAGATCACAAAGCGATTGCCGTCACCGGCAAAGCTGGCTGAACTTGGGGATATTAATTGAATTTACTACGAACAAAAACAGAGCAGGATAATGAGAAGTAAAATAAATTTTAAAAACACCTTCTCCTCCATCCGACCCTCCCTCCCCCCGCGGCGCAGGGAGACAGGGAATGGAGATTACGCTCAGTTCATCCCACGTTTCTGCCACTGCTCAGGGAGAGAGGGGAGTCCTTCCCCTGCTCCAGCAGGTCCCTCCCACGGACTTCTCCAATGTGACTCTTTACCACGGGCAACAGTTCTTCAGAGCTGCTCCAACATGACTCACTCTTCCACGGGGTGCAGTCCTTCAGGAACAGCCTGCTCCAGCCAGCGTGGGTCCCCCACAGGGTTACAAGTCCTACCAGGGAACCTGTTCCAGTGCGGGCTCCTCTCTCCATGGGTCTGCAGGTCTCTGGGAGGAGCCTGTTCCAGCACAGGTTTCCCATGGAGTCAAAGCCGTCTTTCAGGCATCCACCGGCTCCAGCATGGGGCTCCTCCATGGGTTACAAGTGGATCTCTGCATCCCCATGGACCTCTATGGGCTACAGGGGGATACCCTGCTTCACCATGGTCTTCATGATGGAGAATTTCAGCTCTGGTGCCTGGAGCACCTCCTCCTCCTTCTTCTCCACTGACCTTGATGTCTGCAAAGTTGTACGTATTCTCACTCTGCTCTTCTCTGGCTGCAATTACATCTGCCCAATAACTTTTTAATTTCCTTCTTACATATGTTATCACAGAGGCATTGCCACCATTTCTGATCGGCTTGGCCTTGATCAGCAGTGTGTCCATCTTGGAACCACCTGGCATTGGCTCTGTCAGACATGTGAGAAGTTTCTGGCAGCTTGTCACAGAAGCCACCCCTGTAGCACCCCCACTACCAAAACCTGGTTATGCAAACCCAATACAGCTCTGCAGCCTGGGAGTAAAGCGGCTGGGCTGTCAGACGAGCTGCAAGCCACTGATTGTGTGACAGGAAGGTGGGCTCAGTCCCTCCGGGCCTTAGCCCATAGCCAGAGGATCTCAGGAAGTGCTGGAGACCTGGCAGGCTGCAGGGAGGTGGCAGGCATGGAGAGAGGCCTGGACCTGGAGTTCTTGTGAAAGCTGGGAAGTGGATGTGCATTGATGCGTTTGACATTGGTGTAAATGTCAAATGTGCAGTGGGCTGTGAGGTCTTCCTCCCCAAGCTTGGGAGGAGTCAAATGTGAAGATTCACAGGGATTTCCCTGACATTTGTGTGGTTCTAGAGAATTTTTTTTTTCTTTTCTTTTTTTTTCTTGAAGGCTGAAACACCATGAAGATTATATGATGTGCCTCATCCACTCACACAACAGCATGTGCTAAACCTGAAATAGCCCATTAAAAACATTATTTCCTTCTTCACAGATTGTGTGCCAGAATTTTCCCTTTGGGGCTAATTTTGTATTGTCCTCATTTGAGGCAAGGAAATGAACGGGACAAAATCTTTTCCACCTCTATCCCTGGAGATGGCTGCAATCTGATAGCAGGTTATTCTGCTATTTCCTTCCCTCCTGGGACTTGCATCTGGAAAGTCAGAGCTATTCCAAGCCGAAGTGTGGAAAAAGTGCCCTCCTTGTTTTCTCCTGTGCATGTGCCATCGTTGGCTTCCACACAGCAGGTAAGCAACTCCATAGTAGGAACAGTCTGTGGTGGTGCTTGGATTTCTCCGCAGTAATTCAGGCAGTCCACAGAGTGAGTTGTACCCATTTTGTACTAAAATGGGCAGATTCTTCCAAAACAATGCTTAGTAACTTGATTTAATGTCTTTGTCTGGAGTATAGAGACAATTGCAGAAACCAAGGGGAAGTCTTAATGGGCAACAAATGAAGGGGAGTTCTTTATCATTTAGTCACTTATTCCTAGCTGTGTTTTTGTTTTTCAAACATGCTAAGAGGATATATTAAATGAAGCAGGGCTTACACAAAATGTCACGTTGCTTTGCTTGTATTTGCACTATCTGTACAGGTGGTTCATTGGAGCATACAGGAAAATGTGTGTTTTAAATTAAAAACTACAGGAAGGTCATATAGACTCTAGAAATGCGGATCGTGGCTGAAAAATGCCTTTCTTTAAAATTAAGGCAGTTAAGATGCAAGAAGTCTTTTTCTTACAAGTACATGGTTAAGTTTCGCATGGAACGTGCAGCTGAAGGGTGAAACACTCCTGCGTCAAGGAACTTTTAAGATTTCAGTGGACCTCCTCTGACTTTTCCCGTGCGTTTCTAGCAGCTTTAGCCACTCGATGCACCATCCGTTGTTTTTGTTCAGCTTGTCCATCAGGACCTTTAAGGAATACCACCGACGCCGGTCCGAGCGCGGCGGAGGGCGGGCCGAGTGCGGCGCGGCTCCGGGCCGCCTCCCCGCCCCCGCCC
>NW_008237619.1:6537866-6550307 GCF_000691975.1 Corvus brachyrhynchos
CCCGCCGCCGCTGTGCGGGGGCCGGGGACAAGCCGCCCCCGCTTTGCTGTGCAGCCGGCCGCACGCAAATGCCACTCTGCGGGCGTTTAAACAGAGATTAGTGGGCTGTAGCTACGCCCCAAACCACGGGATTTGTATAAAAGCAAGTTCAGCTTTGCCGGTAGACCGGTAGATCTTCTTTAGCCTCCCCGGGCGTCTTAGGGCAAGACTTTTAAGCTGCCCGTTTTGATTTTGAGGGTAAAAAGTTGTAAAAGAAGTCGGAGAGTTTTGTGAATAACGTGATTGCCAGACGTGAATGGCTATCTGGTATCAGCAGCTGTGTGATAAAGCTGTGACAGTGGGGTGGTGTCACTCAGCATCATGACATGGCTATAAATTCTGAGGTTACAAGGTCAAAATGTTTATCCCTAAATACCTGAGCATCCTAGTAATACACACTTGCACTTGGCTGCAGTGCACTTGTAATGTTGGGTTAGTTGTTAATTTGTGGTCAGAAAGGTTGCCTTCTTCCGGCAGGGTTTGGGTTTGGTATTGGGGTTTTTTATTGCTTGAAAAGTTTGGAAACCAGGTAATAGACTTAAAGTTAGCAATGGCAGGACAACACAACTAAAACTGAGGAGCAGGAGCACCTTGACTCTAGCTGTGGATCACTTACCATCTTGAGACCTAGGCAGGATACATAAGCTGTTGACTTATGGATAGATTTCAAAGCAGTTACCAAACCTGAAAAGTGTATTTCTGTCTTAAGAATAGAGGTGCAGACATTTCGGTGTAAATCAGATACCATATGTGATGTTACTCATTCTATTGGCAAAAAAAGAAAAACCTATTGGATTCCCCAAATTCATTATATTATCTTTAGTTAAATAAGATACTGGAGGAAGTGTCTTTCAGTGGGATTTCTTTTTGAAGATGTTTTCCCCCTCCTGTTTGCATGTCATTTCAAGTTCTCAATAACACTCTACTTCCTACAGATGTTTATATTTTCAATAAAATAATATTCTTTTTTTTCAAAATTATTTTTCAGAGTTTTTCAGGTCTCACTCTGTTGCATGCCCTTCCATTCCTTTCCGTGTCATTTACTTGGCATATCATTCTCTGCCCTCATTGTGTTTCTTGACCCCCTGATGCCTCCCTTCTACTCTTCTGATTCTTGTATGCTTCCTGCGATTCTTCAGAATTTCCTGTAGCCTGATTCCATGCATTCACTCTTTTTGCCTGTCCTTTAACTCATTTTTAGGTCCTCGTTGTTTTCCCCATGCACTCCTAACTTTTACAGTAGACAAAATGGCATCTGTCTTCACTGAGGCCAGTGTGTTTTCTGTCACATTTAAAAAAAAAAAAAAATGCATATATATAATGGAAGTTTCAGTTTTATGAAGAAAAAAGATAGAATAGCCATAAGGGTACTTCTGGCACTGATTTCTTTTCAAAGTAAAGGGAGAAATTGCCATTTTGAAGTTAGAAGCTACGTTATATAAAAATTGAAAACCAGGCCACCAAGTGCATTGTAAGAAGGAACTGTTGGGCCACCAGCCTGTTTCCAGTAGTGACCAGGAAACATCTGCCAAGGGTTTTGGAGCAGAGCAAGTGTACAGCAACAAAAAATAAGAATACTTTCCTGGCTTCCAGGGGTCTGGGACTGTAGGAATGTGAAATGAAATGGCTTCTTCATATTTCAGACACATGAGTGTGGGTTTTTCCTTCTGCTGGTGGGTGTGATGATCAGTTTTGGAACCAGGGCAGGTTTCTGGCAGAGCCAGCACTCTCTCAGGGAGTCCCATACCTCAGCTATTTGTTTGCTACAGAAGTACCTTCCTATATTTGTTTTGAACCTGTCTCCTGCTTGTCTTATGTGATGCCTCTTAGTTCTTGTATTGGAGGAGACAGAGAACAGTCATCCCAGTTCACCTTCTCTTTGGCATTCATGACTTTGAGCCTGCTACAGTATCCTTGGCTCAGGTTTCTCTTTTATAGACCAGCATTTTTTATCATTCCCTTTATGGCAGCCAGTCTGTACCAATGATGGTCTTTTTTACTTTTCTTTCTATTATATCTGGGTTAATTTATATTCTCAAGATTGGGGACCAGGACTACAGTCCAGAGTCAATCCTTTATATATTGTCATAACAACACTTGGTTTTGTTCTCAAATCCTTTCCTAATAATTCATAGCATTTGGTTGCATTTCTGATTGTTTTCACCAATCAGATTAATTGAACTTTTACAGCTTAATAATCTAATTTTAATTTCTGCTTCTAGCCAAATGAAACATTTATATTAGGGTCTGTGCTAAGTACAATTATGTGGTCATTTTTCTTCTCACAAGTAACCAGTACTGTCAATTTGGATGCCTTTCCCTTTTCATTAAGTAATCCATACTTAATAATACTGCATCAGCAGTATTATTTGTGGTGAGCCCAGTGTTGTCATTTTGCTCTTCCTTACCCATTTTCTTTAGTCATCACAAAGAAGCTCTGTTTGTATTTGGGGCAGATGCCTTGTGTTCTCTTTCGTAATCCCTGGGTAGCTGAGTGCTTTCTTTGCTAGCACATATCTTTGTGTTACGGTCTTAGGAACCTGACAGTGGAAAGTACATGTCAAAGCAATGTCACTACATTTCTCTGTTAAAACAAACAGGAATGTATCTGTTCCAGTGAGTAGAACTCGGCATTTGACAATTACCTGACTTAAAAATTCACCTAGTGAGTCACTGACAAGGGGCATGAGCAGGTCTGTGGCACAGTGTGGGCAGGGGCCGAGGGCTTGTGCCCAGCTGAAAATCATTTCAGGATGGAAAAGTAAGGACCCCACTGAGCCTTCCCACGGCTCCTGCTCCATCAGCACTCTGATGTGAGGCTGAACAGCAGCTCAGTCAAACTCAGCCCTGAACACAGGCAGGCAAAGTACTGGGGTGTCGAGGGTCAGTGAACTCAGAACTCTGATGCAGTGTTCACCACATTGTGCTCTGAGGGAAAACTTCCAAAGAAATTATCTTATGGTTGTTATTACCTACTGACTTCTCCATTATTTTCTTTATCTGTACTAATATGAAATAAGACCTTCTAACTTTACATACTGTATATATATGATATTTCATGATGTGAAGTCCATGATCTTTATAGATAATCACAATTTCTTGGTTTTTAAGTTAAGATTTCTAAGGCCTTTCTTCATTGTATCAAAGCTATTACCAGTCTTCTGATTTTAGACAAGGCCATAAATACAGTATTCCTTCATCTGATCTTCATAAAATGGAGGATTATTTGTAATAGTGGTTCTTGTTTCTCAATGTGTAAAGCAGAAGTTCTGGTTTCCCTTTCATTTTTGTATAGCAAACTAAAACAAATGTAAACGTCAAAGAGCTTTTGGAAATGGCTGAACCAGACAAAGAAGATAAGGCTAAATCCTGCACCCTGATTTCTTTAGCAGCTCATTAGTCTGAGAAGGATATTGGTTTTTTGTCCAAGCCGCCAAGCTGACTAATTTTTCTATGACTCATCAAAAATGCTAACAGATGACTCATATGTAGAATACTTGTGCATTGGGTGTGTATCATGCTGGATTCTTAAGCCAAGGTAACGTTCAATTAAGAAATATTTTGAGACACTCTAATAACTCATAATGCCTCTTATTTGCAGGTAGTTAATTAGTTTAAAAATGGAATTTGCAAAATGAAAGTCTTTTATGAGAGAAGCGCTTGATTACGTTATTATAACGGAATCCATTGTGCAACTTGGTCCCTGAGGATTAAGGATGACAAACTAAATATATTTATATGAATAAAATATTTATTTCATTGACGATGATAATGCTGAGACTAAAAGACTTCATTCACATTTACAACACAATAGTTATAACTATTAGTATAGTGTACTATTTTTTCAAGCAATATTGAACCAACAGTATTAAATATTGCAAAATAATATTGTGTAGAGACTGGTATTACTCACCCATACCAACAACTGTGGGCAAATCTCTTTAGCTCAGCCTTGAGGAGTGACTTAGAGGGGCATCCCCACTCAGGAGAGGAGTTTCCACACACACTTCTAGAAGGGGTGTATTAGGAGTGCCCGCTGGTAAAATATGTGACTGGGCTGTCAGTCATATGTTTGTAGGCTAGCCATATCAGATCAGCAGCTTTAGAAAAGTTATCAATGCTGTAATTTGTTGGTTCCTTAATCAGGAACTTTATCACATACTCACTAGTGCCAGTTTCTTTCAGGAAACATTGTTTTTCACATCCTCAGAATGTTTGGGATTGATGAGTCTGGCTGATCTCAGCATTCTTCAATACCAAAAGCAGCATGACACCCTCTTTTCCATCTACCACTGTAACTTCTTCTGACAGAGTAAAGCTTGAGCTGTTTACTCCCACTTAGGCAGAACATCCTGCTATACCTGTTAGTTCATGTGAACAGGTGTGGGGTCTCAAGATGCTGTGTGTGGGCAGGAGTAATTTCTTACCATCTAATCCCCATCCTTCCCACTCAGTGTGTTTTCTGTGACTGGCCTTGGTCCACCTCTAGGCATCCACTGACTTTCTAGAAGAGGCAACTGTTGCTCCCAGCACAAGCCTCTCCATCCCTTCTTTCCCATCATACTGTCCTACTGATGCCTTTTCCTGGTCTTAGAATCAAGAATCAAACACGGTTTGTAGGGGAAAAGGGATTTTACCTCAGTATTTATTTTAAGGATCCTTAGGTGCATTACATCCAGGTTGAATGCACCTCCATGCACACTGCAATGCACACCCCCAAAAGATCTGGTATAACATTATAGGTTTTACTAATTAGCGTATCTGACAAAAATTCCCCAATGAGAGAGGCCCCCCTTCCCAAGGAACCTTCCCCTGGATGGTTCTATCTCAGTTTACAGAATGTGTTCTGGAGAGGACCTTGGGGTCTGGGGCACACTGATCCTTAGCTACGAAGCTTCTAAAATGTTTAGTCTCTCAGCTTGACAAACAAGTTCAAGAATGTAGGCAAAAAGGACTAAGAATACAGAAGTTATAAAAAGGTATAAAAGGGGTATAAAAGAAAAGGCAAAAAATCATCATGGTATCACAACCTGTGTGTCACTATACGTGCTCCCTCCACCCTTCTCCCTGCAGGCAAGGAGCCTGGCAGGTTGCAGCAGAGCTGAAGCCCTTCATGCTGAGTAATTTGGTATTTCCTAGCCTCGTGAGGTCTGGGAACCTCGTGGTAGCCCTGATAAGCTGCACTTCCCTGTGCAGTCCCTCTGTTTCAGGTACTGTGTCTTAAGTATCCCTGTCCTGAGAACACTGCTCTCAACTGTCCCTTATTTCCACTGTCCCACCCATCTTTCTGGCATCTTGCTGTGTTCTTCACTTTTATCTTTGCCCTTCCTTTCTTTCTTTGCTTTACTCTGTGGGGTATCACCTCACTCGTAGTTCTCTGTGCATGGCCTGGTGAGGCAGAAGCAGCAGCAAGGGTGTAAACTGTAGTGGTGGCAGTAATTCAAGAATATTTCAGTGTGAAAGTTGTGGAAAGGCTCCTAACTCCTGTCTCAGCTGTCAAAACTTTGCACAGAAGAGTTTTTGGGCTTGTGCTGTGCCTTTTTTCACTGTAGGTGTTGGGCACTAGGTGCTGGCGTGAGACATGGGAAGGAACTAGGGTCCCCTTACGTGTGAGGAGAATGTGCGGGGAACACAGCTGTCACCCGCAGAGGTGGAATGTTTCAAGGAAGCAGCATAACGCCATATTTTGGTTATTCCTGCAACAGGTTAAGAAGTAAACCCGAGAGTTTCTGCTGACTCTGTTTTCCTGGGTAGTCCCTGCTCTCTGAAATATGAAGTGGTGTGCATCATGTGTGTTGTTTGAATTAGCACTTGGCTTAGGTAATACACATTGTCCACTTTTCTATGAAGCTGTTTAGTGGGTGCTGGTTTTTTATACTGGCAAGTGGAGTGTGTTGTACATCGAACAATGGAAAATCAACTTATTTCACTTGCAGAAGACCTCTGAACTTTGCCTTGGCAAGCTCTTATCAACAACTTGAGGCTTCAGTGCTTGGTAAACAGAGCTAAATCTGGCTGGCGACTGATCACCAGCGGTGTTCCTCGGGGCTCAATTCTAGGGCTAGTTCTGTTCAATGTACTTATTCTAGATAAATTTGAGCATTGAGCAATGACTAGTGGAATGAAATTGAACAAGTCCAAATGCTGGATCCTGCACCTGGGGACAGTTACCACCAGGCACAAATATAAACTCTGAGAGGAGTGTCTGGAGGGTGCCCTGCAGGGAGGGCACTGAGGGTGCTGGTGGGCAGCAGCTCAGTGGGAGGCAGCAGGGTGTGCCCAGGCAGCCCAGAGGGCAAAAACCGTGTACTGGGGTGCATCAAACAGCATCACCAGCTGGTCAGAAGGGAGGATCATCTGTGCTCAGCATTGGTGTAGCCTCACCCGGAGTGCTGCGAGCAGTTCGGAGCCTCACAATTTAACGATTTGAAGGTCCTTGAAAGGAAACTGCTGAAGAAATTTCTGAAATCAGGTTCTCATCTCCATCAGACAGATTTATTGGCACAAATCGAGTGTGTTACCTGTAGCTCAACTCAGATGCCTCAAAAGAGGGACTCCCAACAAAGAAATCCCTGGGCAATTATACCTTTATGATCTAAACTCCTTATCCCTCAGGCGACAGTCTGGACCAAAAGCATTATTAGGTTGTGGGGTTTTCTCACTCTTCATTGGGTCACTGTTTCACTATCAGGTAGTTGCCATGTGGTCACCTTCACATCCTCTTAGGTTGGTTTTGCTGGGGATTTTGGTCAGTTCCGTTGTCCATGTTGTAATATGGTTGTTACAGTTCATATAGCGTGAGTTATGGGCTGTCCACTCTAGCTATTAATTTTTAAGTAATGTTTAAGCTACAGCTTTGTCTATCCTGTTATTAATGTTCAGATTTGTATCTTCAAGTTTCATCCATCTTTGTTTTACTCTTCACAGCCACATGGTTCAGATAGAGTTCAGCTTGCAGCCTAACAATTCTCTACTTATGTCAAACAAGCACTTAGCTACTTCCAAATAAAACAAAATTTTCAACAGCAGCAAAGTTGGTGGGAGGGCTCTTATGCCCTGTGCCTCGCAGGAGCATGTCCTGTGAGCATGACAGCTGCTGAGGACTCTGGGCTTGTGTAGTTTGGAAAGATGAAGGCTGAGGGGTGACCTTTGCTCTATACAGCTCCATGAAGAGGGCAAGGGGAGGAGGTGCTGTTTCCTTCTCCCTGGGATCCAGTGTTGGTACACATGGCAGTAGTTCAAAGCTGAGCCAGGAGAGGTTCTGACTGGACACTAGAAAGCATTTCTTTACCAAGGGGGTGGTCAGACAGTAGACAGGCTTCCTCGAGAGGCGGTCAATGCCCCAAGCCACCAGTGTTTAAGAGTGTACTAGTTTGAAAGCAAACCAGCGAGAGATTCAAAATCAGAACTACAATTTGATAGGAAAATTAAAAATAAATGCAGTAGTACAGAAACACTGACAGAGTCAGGATACAACCTGACACCCTGTCGGGCAGGGTGGTGGTAGCAGTCTGATTAGATGGTGGCTGCAGTCCTCCTGAAATGAGAGATGTGGTCCTGTTGAAGCAGTGATCCTGTAGAAGGGTCTGGTCTTCCTCTGAAGGTCCAGTGGTGGCTGTGTAGCTCCTGTCCTCCTTACCAGTTGGTAAGGGCTGACTGTGGTGTTCCAAACCTCAGATTATATCCAGGTAGGAATGCTTGGTTCCTCCCCCTGGGCAGAGCATCTCACGATGGGATGATGCAATTCTGTGAGTTACGCAGTGATGCTGGATGGCCCATTAACAGAAGATATCCCTCCGGAGAGGGTTATCAGGGATGTGTCATGGAAGAGATAAGGAGCACTGCCCCACCTGGTTTTAACAGAGGGTGATAGAATACATACTTCTGGTTGTATCTTACATCTTAACCTAAGACAAAGAGGCATTTGACAGTGCCTTTAACAACAGGCTTTGACTTTTGGTCCGCCCTGAAGTGGTCAGGCAGTTGGACCAGATGACCACTGTAGGTGCCTTCCAACTGAAACAGAGCAGGCTATTCTAATTTCATGTATTATCTGAATTTGATGAAGTTGTTCATTGGTATAAATCAGTGTATTGCTGAATGGCTTGGGGAGCTGCTTAAGATGGTGGTGGGTTTTTTTTTCCACCATGTGAATAATTCTCCTGGATGGCCAAGTCATTGGTTTGTGAGTCACTTGTGGCCTGTGACTGTTCCTCAGATTATGATCAGTAATAACACATTACTCTGGTTTGATTACACTTACAGACATGCTTTCACTTAATCTTGAATCACGCCTCAACCGGGCCAGGAGACACTTCAGAGTCAGAGAAGTGGGTATTTGCTTTATTCGGCGCGCTGGGTGTGTGGGGATCGCTCCTCCAAACACACACACCTGGTGCTCTCTACAACACAGTATTAAGGGTTAAATTATGAATATTCATCACATTCTTTGGAAGAGGTGTGGTTATACAAATTATTTCTTGGAAGTCATTAGCATATGGGCCACGCATGCGCTGTGTGTCCTGGTGGTCACGCTGAGGAAAACCTCTCCTCTTCCTCGGGGGTCTTTCTGGTGAAGACCAGTAGTCATCCTCTCATGAACTTTTTACCTTTCTCCCTGGGCATGCGTAGTCCTTTGAGGAATGATTCAGCAGTGTCTGAGATGATCCTTGTCCCCTCTATCTTGACAAGATTAGGGTGAATTCAGCTTCTCAGGCTTTGTAATTAACATCTGTCTGAACTAACATTTGCTGTCTCCCAATAGTTAACTTGTGCTTACATGAGTTAGTTATTGACCGCCCCTTCTTCAATCTGAAAAATTGAAAACACTTTGTTGTTTTTTGGCTTTGAAGGTGTATCTGACCAATTTTCTCTGTATTTTTGGCTTAATCTTAGATGCTTTCATCTTCTTTCTGTTGCTGACTTGTGTGACTTACGGGCTGACTGTATATATTCTCATATCAGGAGATTAATCACTAACTAGAGAATCTAGAAACTAGATGTTTTTATTGTTACTGTGTGTCAGACCATCTGTGTGAAGGATCTTTTACCCATTTTCCTGCAAGCAATAAATCTTGTAAGACTGTCAGCTGCTGAAACCATTTTCAGTTTCATTTAGGAGTTGTTGGAGTGCTTTCAATTATCCTGTGGTCAACTCATTAGGTCTGAAATGCTAGCTATTCACATATGTGGTTCTCTTTATTCCTGTTCACCATTTTAGCATCTGGTCTATTGAATATGTCAGAGCTCTTGGAAAAATGATGTTTTAGCTTTGTCAGAGTTGCAAACTCCATCTTTCTTGAGGTTTTAAGTTGCTTTTATGTATGTACCTTTCTCCCCCAAGGCTTTAATTCTGAAAGAGAAACAGGACAGTGTGGGGCTGTCATAGCCATCTCATTTTGTGTTATCTTTTGTTAAGCTTGCTACCACAAAATTGGTATCAGCATTGTGGTTTACCGTTACTGGTTTGCTTTGCTTTTGCTATAACTCTTCTAGCTGAAAAAGCAAAAAAAAAAAAAAAGGAACTCTGTCTGAAGCTGTGCCTGTACTTCTGGGCATCTTACCACTTTCAAAAAAACAAGGTGGGAAAACAGTACAATTAAAGGGAAGGTAGTGTGGTAAAACTTTGTGTGAGATTATATTGGGGGGGGTGGTGCTTATATTCAAAAAGAATTTGTTAATTTTCATCATTCCCACGATCTGACGCATAGAGTACATTGGTACATCTGTAACAGACTCAGAAGCATCAACACACGTGTGTCCAGATGGTGTGGCCAGGATCACTTGTGTGCAAAGGGGATGACAGAGATGCAGGGTTGAAGAACTCATTGTGCTACTATGATGCCATGATGATTTTTTGCCTTTTCTTTTATACCCCTTTTATATACCTTTTTATAGCTTTTGTATTCTTAGTGCTTTTTGCCTACATCCTTAGACTCCATTTGTAGTTAGGGATCAGAATGCCCCAGACCCCAAGGTCCTCTCCAGAACACATTCTGTAAACTGAGATAGAACCATCCAGGGGAAGGTTCCTTGGGGAGGGGGGCTCACTCGAGCCTCTCACTGGGGAATCTTTGATAGATATGCTAACTAGTAAAACCTATAATGCTATACCAGATCTTTGGCAGGTGAGGGTGGGGGGCATTGCAGTTTGCATTGAGGTGCATTCCACCTGGATGTAGTGTACCTAAGGATCCTTAAAATAAATACTGAGGTGAAATCTCTTTTTTCCTTCTAACCGTGTTTGATTCTTGATTTTAAGACCAGGAGAAGGCATCAACTATAGTTCTTCATGGTACTATAAACTAGGTTTTGGACAAATCTTTCATATTCTTCAGGAGTCATCAGTTGGTATGGGATGGATCTTTACTGTAGAAACTTGCTGATTTCAGGTTTCATAAATCTTGGGCCCAGTTTTTAGCTGGTTTTGTTTTGGTTTTTTTTTGTTTTTTTTTTTTTTAACCATTTTGTTGTTGTATGTTTTTTCCTTGTCTGAATGCATGTTTGAAATATATGCCCAGGGTTTGTTTTTCTGTTGGGCCAACAGGCAAAGGAGTCATGTTTGTGATATGCTGCAATCTCAATCAATATGTTACCATCCTTCTGGTGCAGGATCTTTTGCTGATGAGTCATTTATGCTGTGGTCTTACCAGAGTGGAGACCTTTGGGCCATTAAATAAACAGTGTATTTCTCAATTTCACTGCTGGGAATAGTGTCCTGAAAGCAGTGTCCAGGCATCCTTCATTATTTGTACAGGCTGTTCTTTAACCCTTTGTTTATGTGTGTGGGGGTGCACAAAGTCACACTCTATTGCAGTCATGTGGCAGTCATGCCAGTCTTAATATTTCTGTTAAGATTGGCATGACAACAGTAATTTTCAAATGAAAAAAATAAAAATCAAATCATAAAGGAATTAAAAAAAGAAGAAACTGCACATTTTTGTGTTGGACTGTACGGGCTGATTGTTAACAGCTGCAGTTTAAGAGGAAGAATGTGCATTTGACATGGGGATAAGTCAAAAACCTAAGTTTCCCATGTTTCTAAGTCGGGCTTGCTCTAGGTCTGGCTTGGAGAATTTCCTATACTTTGCTGACAGTGAGATCCTCCTTTGCCATCTTATTCCAAACTTCCCATCTTGTGTATTTATTCAGTGGAACTGCAAGTACTGGATGCATTCTTCCCTGTGGAACTGTTTCTACATGGGCATTTTATTAAGGACTGCCTTCCTTAATAAAAACATTTCTTTGCTCTTGTGTAACTTTTATGCAAGCTGAAGCATTTTCAAGGCATTCCATGTATAAACTGCAGATAATGAAAAATATTTGTTTTATATACAACCAATTTGCCATAGAGGCCATTGAAAGGCATATTAATATCACAGATGGCAGGCATTGAGTTGTAGGGGTTTATTTTATTTATTTTAATCATCTCCCCACGCACATTTGTCAGTGGAGGGTTCCAGTAACAGAATTATCCAAGTAAACTGAACTCATTGTTATGGTTTGATGTAATTCTAAGTGCTGAAGTCAGAGGTGCAGTCTGCAGGGGGGTATAATGTTTTCTCACCTTGTTCCTCTCCTCTCCCTCTCTATTTACAGGTTATTCTGATATTTGTCTGCATGTTGACAAAGGAATCTATAGAAATTACTCCAGTGCCATATACACTGCAAGCCCCTCGGGTAGCTTTGGATAGAAGAGACCCCTCTAACCCCTTGAGGAGAGAAAAGAAACAGATGCACTGTCAAGTGGGACAATACCTACACCCCAGAAAGACCCACTGCTGCATGAGGTGTCATGCAGGTACACAAAATAAATACAGTAGGAGTGACTTTCACCCTGCAGTCATTTCCCTGTCCTGCACCCTCAAACTGTCTCTTTCCTATAGCTAATCAGCTCTCTCTTTGCTTGGTACCTATTCCTACCCAACTAAATTATTATTCCTTTTATTTATTCCTATTCCTTATTCTCTTCTTACGGGTCAGTGTTGTTCACACTGGTGAGAGGAAGCATTCTTGGTCCTTACGTTACCAACACCAGGGTTTCTTTGAGGAACTGGTGACTCCTGTCCTCCCTAACACAACGCATTTGCCTCCCTGCCAGAGCTCTGTTAAGTGATTTTCTTGCAGGTACCTACAAGGCAAAAGACTGTGATCGACCTGACCAGGCAACTGTCTGTCTTCCATGTGCTGATGGCACATTCACAGCTGTTGATAACACCATGTCTAAATGCTTCCGGTGCACACACTGCCGGACAGGTGAGTTACTGTCAGATCTGCAGGATCTGAGGAAAGTGGTGGTGGATGGGGACTGGGGGGGGATGGCAAGATGAGTGAGGGAGCTTGGAAAAGTAAGCAATTGAATGGGTAAGACAGCGTGTGGCAGTGGATTGGGGACAGCAGGAA
>NW_008237619.1:6550467-6562072 GCF_000691975.1 Corvus brachyrhynchos
TTATCAAGATTTACACAGCCTTTTAAAGATATTTTAACCAATAGTTACTAAAAACGTACATTATTTTCACTTTCCTACCAACTATTCAGTAACACGGGCAGGAACTGCGGAATTCTCTGTCCAATCATTCCAAACTACTTTTACTGCAGAACATGGAGTAGTAGAAGAAGGAGAAGAAGGTTTAGAGAACAACAACAATCCTCCATTTTGATATTTTTTACTCTTATCTATTTACTACAAAGAGAAGCCCAAAACCTCTTAAATTTTCACCCTGTGACAATCTTACATAGTAGTCTATCACCTAATTCACACCACTGTATTTTCTAGTTCTTCTCTGATCGTTGGTAATTTTTTCCAAGGTTGGAGGTTAAAACAATGTTGTTCAGGGGGGTAAGAACCCTTAAAAACAGGCAGAGAAATATTCTCGGTACTCTGGGTTCCTACAAATACCTATCATCATAACAGTGCTCTCAGTTGGAGGTGAAGCAAGAGGTTGAAATAATCATTTCTCCTTTCTTTCCTCAGAACTCCAGCAGATAGTTGAGACCCCCTGCACCCCACAGCAAGATACTGTATGTGGCTGTCAGAAGAATCAGTATCAGACTGATTCTGAATCTGAATTCTTCCAGTGTAGGAACTGCAGCTCGTGTGCCAATGGGATTATTACCCGCTGTGAGTATGGCATGGATATGGCTCTAGGACGGATGTACTGTAGTAGGGTAGACTTTCTGATAATCTGCAGTGCCTTGCACTGAAAGGATGGTAGTTTTGGAACAACTCTTAGGTTTGTCTGCCCTCTTTCCCCAAAAAGGCTGCTATTTTTTGCCTGCTCTGGCATCAGTCCCTGTTTCCTATCATAGCTGCTTTCTTTGGTCCTTGACCAGTTTCTTGGTTTTGGCTGTTGTGAGGAGCTACTTTCTACTTAATTTTGGTGCGTCTGCCTTGTGTGTCCTGAAGCAAGGTCTTTCTTTATGCTCTAAAGCAGGTTTCCCCTTGCCTTCCTTGTTTGTCTGTCTCCTGATTCTCACTGTATTTCCCTTACCAACTGCTTGAAGCACTTTGAATACAATGGATGAAAACACCTCTGGTCCCAGTGCTCAGTTGAACTGCTTGTCAGCTGCTAAAAAAAAGAACCACCACAGTGTTCTGTGCAGTGTTTTAAAGCAAAGAGCTGCTCAGGTAATGCTGAACTATACCCAGTGGCAATGGGCACTACCTTGGGATGATGCTGGTGTCTGGGAGAAGTACCTCTGTTAGCTGTCCCAAGATGCTTCATCTCCAGTCAGGAATCAGAGATCTTAAACAAACACTGCTGTCTGTAGTCTTAATTCTTTCCATGTCCCTTGAATGTCTTCTTTCCACATCCCCTACTGTGGTGACTGAGAAGGCATGAGTCAGTATTGGATGCAGCACTAACTAACTTTATTTTCTTGATTAGCTCTTTTATAAGGTCACACAGGCAGATCCAACTGTGCAGCCAAACAAGATGTCCTACATCTGTGCCCATTCACACGCCGACTGCTCTTGCAGTTGGCACGTACATACATTCCTTAGTGGCGGTCTTCCAGCCCAGGGACACCCCCTCCCCTCTGAACATCTTATTCAGCTGGTCATGATCTGTACAAAAGATACAATTATAATTAATTTAGTCATTGTTCTTTAATCATCCAGCGGGCCAGTGCTTCCAGTCCAGCTGCTCCCACACCCCACCTTGTCTTAAAGCTATCCTCTCTTCTTTGCAAACTATGCTGCTCCTGATCCCTTTCCCATCTCTTACCCTGCCTAGTGGGAGGTTTGTGGTTTCACTGGTGAATGTGTTCCCTCCTGTGCTCAATCATGTTGTCACAGTTTCCACACTTACGCCTCGTGAGTGTCGTACGCTGTCTGTGAGCTGCTTCCTTCCCTCTTGGCTGATGTAGAACTGTTTTATTCCCATCCCTCACTCACCAGACAATTTAGCTCCTTGTTTTAGTACGTTTTCCCCTCCTCTCATGCCATTTGATGTTCTTCCATCACTTTTCTTGCCTGCTCCTCCCCACACCTGTTTTAGTCAGGCTGTCTCCTGTGACTTGCTTAGAAGCAATAGTTCTTTAGTTTCTTACCCCTTGCATTCACAACATCAGAAGAGTGGTTATGTGTCCCGTGGCTTGAAGTGATTTCTCCCTGCCCCAAACTGACTTCCCCACAAGTCCCAGCTGTTCAGGGACCACTTCTCCCTCATCTTGGCCTGACTAATGTAGTTTCCCCTTCCTGTCATACTTGAACTTGAGTGACTTTTCCTGCTTTTTGCACATTAGACTAATTTCAGCTGCACTGTAATTATAGTCCCTTTCCAAGCCTCTACACAGGTGCCCACCTACAGGACAGTGGCACTCTTATTTTTATTACTTTTATCCTCCCCCAACTCAGTTTTAAAACGTAGACCAAATCCTTTTCCTCTTCTTCAGTAGCAGTTTCCCAGGCTTAAAAAAGGATAATCTTTCGTCCATCTTGGAGTGGATTTTTTTTCCTTTTGTTTTCTTCCCTGTCCAGATTATGGCAACAGTTTCTGTTTGTTTTTTTTTTTTCCTATAGGTTCAAAGAACAAAGATGCAGTTTGCAGGTGTAAGCCTCAGTTCTTCCTGTCACGTAGTAACATTTGCAAGCCTTGCAACAGGTGAGCTTTTTTACTCTGTATGCCCCACCACTGAGTAGGAGAGACAGTAGGAGCTCCACAGGGTGAGGGAATTCTTCTCACGACTCTTTCTATCCAGACATAACTTTACAACACTCTAATTACCTTTCTGGGGCATTTAGGTCATCCCGTCTGCCACCTCCTCTGTGTGGCATCAGCCCATTAAGAACCTAAAGTCACTAGTCACACTGCATTGCTCTGCTTTGCAGGCCCATCTTGACTTGTCTGTTAATTAGGATGGTTGCAAATGGCTAGGGTTTCATTGCACGTGTGTTCACCTCTCTGATTTTCTCTTTCAGCTGCACTGGAGAAGAATGCTTGCTATGTCCTAGCCCAGTGACTACCTCACCGACTTCATCTGGGCTGGGTGAGTGCTCAGGAGACTGAGGGGCAGCGGAATCTTTTCATTGTGGGCTGTTGTTCTGTTAATGCCTTTTGTAAAGGGTTACATTTTCCACTTTGTCAAACCATTATCCTTTTTCTCCCTACCATTTGCAAATCTTCACTTGCTGTTCTTTCTCCAGCACTTACCTCCTCCCTTCTTAGTCACTCATGCATTTGCTCTCTTACTTTTGTCCAGATGGAAACCTTGTACTTGGCATCCTTGTTGCAATATTTGGAGTTATCTCTATTCTCTGTGTTGCACATAGAGTCTGGAAGCTGGTCCAGAAAAAGAGGATAGTGTCATCTTTCTACTCCTGTGGTGAGTATAGCAGCATGTGCAGTGATACTGATTGGGATGGACATCATTCCCTGTGTGTTTTTGGGTGTGCACACGTGCGAGGGAAAAAGGGGGATCCCCTTACTCTGCTCTGCTGCAAGGCCAGAGTAGCACAAGAGCTAAATAGCCATGGCTCTTGTTACAGTTCTGCATGCAGGCCCATAGCTGTGACTGGAAGTGCATGTGAGCTTATTTCTGGGACATGTATTTTGCTGTAAAACATTTTTGAGGGCAGGATTGTGAATAGCTGCTTTCCTGTTTTCTTTGGGACAAGAGGAAGTGAAAGTAATTTCTGCCTTCTTTTTTCTTCTTTCTTTGAAGTTTCTTTGCCACAGACAACCAAGGAGCTGGTATCAGAGGTGAGCAAGATGATGAGTATAAGAGCTTATTTTACACTTTAAAGTATGTTAGCCTGGGATCTGGAGTAATATTTTTCCCCATGGGCTGTTTTCAGGCCTTGTATTTGCAAGTGAGCTGAGTAATAGGGCTGTTTAACTCAGAAGTCTTTTCCTGTAGAGGGTGGAGCCAGTAACACTTTACTTCCCCTCTTCTAGAGGATGCTTTTCAAACTCCTGGCTTTTTGCTTTTTTTTTCTGGATGCATTTTGTTCAAATAGTTGCTCCTTTATCCACTTTTCTCTCTGTGTACCCCAAGCTTGGAGGATTTAATTAATTTTACTTCACTTCAGATCTTGACTCCACAAGCCTCTCAGTGCTGCGTGTACATACATTCCTTAGTGGCGGTCTTCCAGCCCAGGGACACCCCCTCCCCTCTGAACATCTTATTCAGCTGGTCATGATCTGTACAAAAGATACAATTATAATTAATTTAGTCATTGTTCTTTAATCATCCAGCGGGCCAGTGCTTCCAGTCCAGCTGCTCCCACACCCCACCTTGTCTTAAAGCTATCCTCTCTTCTTTGCAAACTATGCTGCTCCTGATCCCTTTCCCATCTCTTACCCTGCCTAGTGGGAGGTTTGTGGTTTCACTGGTGAATGTGTTCCCTCCTGTGCTCAATCATGTTGTCACAGTTTCCACACTTACGCCTCTCCTCAAGGGTCATTGTCGTACGCTGTCTTTGAGCAGCTTCCTTCCCTCTTGGCTGATGTAGAACTGTTTTATTCCCATCCCTCACTCACCAGACAATTTAGCTCCTTGTTTTAGTACGTTTTCCCCTCCTCTCATGCCATTTGATGTTCTTCCATCACTTTTCTTGCCTGCTCCTCCCCACACCTGTTTTAGTCAGGCTGTCTCCTGTGACTTGCTTAGAAGCAATAGTTCTTTAGTTTCTTACCCCTTGCATTCACAACATCAGAAGAGTGGTTATGTGTCCCGTGGCTTGAAGTGATTTCTCCCTGCCCCAAACTGACTTCCCCACAAGTCCCAGCTGTTCAGGGACCACTTCTCCCTCATCTTGGCCTGACTAATGTAGTTTCCCCTTCCTGTCATACTTGAACTTGAGTGACTTTTCCTGCTTTTTGCACATTAGACTAATTTCAGCTGCACTGTAATTATAGTCCCTTTCCAAGCCTCTACACAGGTGCCCACCTACAGGACAGTGGCACTCTTATTTTTATTACTTTTATCCTCCCCCAACTCAGTTTTAAAACGTAGACCAAATCCTTTTCCTCTTCTTCAGTAGCAGTTTCCCAGGCTTAAAAAAGGATAATCTTTCGTCCATCTTGGAGTGGATTTTTTTTCCTTTTGTTTTCTTCCCTGTCCAGATTATGGCAACAGTTTCTGTTTGTTTTTTTTTTTTCCTATAGGTTCAAAGAACAAAGATGCAGTTTGCAGGTGTAAGCCTCAGTTCTTCCTGTCACGTAGTAACATTTGCAAGCCTTGCAACAGGTGAGCTTTTTTACTCTGTATGCCCCACCACTGAGTAGGAGAGACAGTAGGAGCTCCACAGGGTGAGGGAATTCTTCTCACGACTCTTTCTATCCAGACATAACTTTACAACACTCTAATTACCTTTCTGGGGCATTTAGGTCATCCCGTCTGCCACCTCCTCTGTGTGGCATCAGCCCATTAAGAACCTAAAGTCACTAGTCACACTGCATTGCTCTGCTTTGCAGGCCCATCTTGACTTGTCTGTTAATTAGGATGGTTGCAAATGGCTAGGGTTTCATTGCACGTGTGTTCACCTCTCTGATTTTCTCTTTCAGCTGCACTGGAGAAGAATGCTTGCTATGTCCTAGCCCAGTGACTACCTCACCGACTTCATCTGGGCTGGGTGAGTGCTCAGGAGACTGAGGGGCAGCGGAATCTTTTCATTGTGGGCTGTTGTTCTGTTAATGCCTTTTGTAAAGGGTTACATTTTCCACTTTGTCAAACCATTATCCTTTTTCTCCCTACCATTTGCAAATCTTCACTTGCTGTTCTTTCTCCAGCACTTACCTCCTCCCTTCTTAGTCACTCATGCATTTGCTCTCTTACTTTTGTCCAGATGGAAACCTTGTACTTGGCATCCTTGTTGCAATATTTGGAGTTATCTCTATTCTCTGTGTTGCACATAGAGTCTGGAAGCTGGTCCAGAAAAAGAGGATAGTGTCATCTTTCTACTCCTGTGGTGAGTATAGCAGCATGTGCAGTGATACTGATTGGGATGGACATCATTCCCTGTGTGTTTTTGGGTGTGCACACGTGCGAGGGAAAAAGGGGGATCCCCTTACTCTGCTCTGCTGCAAGGCCAGAGTAGCACAAGAGCTAAATAGCCATGGCTCTTGTTACAGTTCTGCATGCAGGCCCATAGCTGTGACTGGAAGTGCATGTGAGCTTATTTCTGGGACATGTATTTTGCTGTAAAACATTTTTGAGGGCAGGATTGTGAATAGCTGCTTTCCTGTTTTCTTTGGGACAAGAGGAAGTGAAAGTAATTTCTGCCTTCTTTTTTCTTCTTTCTTTGAAGTTTCTTTGCCACAGACAACCAAGGAGCTGGTATCAGAGGTGAGCAAGATGATGAGTATAAGAGCTTATTTTACACTTTAAAGTATGTTAGCCTGGGATCTGGAGTAATATTTTTCCCCATGGGCTGTTTTCAGGCCTTGTATTTGCAAGTGAGCTGAGTAATAGGGCTGTTTAACTCAGAAGTCTTTTCCTGTAGAGGGTGGAGCCAGTAACACTTTACTTCCCCTCTTCTAGAGGATGCTTTTCAAACTCCTGGCTTTTTGCTTTTTTTTTCTGGATGCATTTTGTTCAAATAGTTGCTCCTTTATCCACTTTTCTCTCTGTGTACCCCAAGCTTGGAGGATTTAATTAATTTTACTTCACTTCAGATCTTGACTCCACAAGCCTCTCAGTGCTGCTTCACAGCGTTCTCTCAGGTCCAAGGTAACTCTGCAAAATAACAGGGCCCAGGCAGCAGCTGAGGTGGGGTTTCCACAGCCTTACAGAGGTGGCTGATGGGAAAGGTGGCATGTGGAGCTTCTAGAATGGTGGTGATTTGGGGTCCCAGCCTTACTTGATTTTGTAAAGAAATATTTTTTTCTGGACTGCTGTTTTATGGTGCCAAAAAAGAGTTAAACTCTTTGGGTTCTGCTGGAAAGAAATGTTTGGTGTCTTCTGCTGAAATAAGGCATGTAGGAAGAATTAAAATCTCAGCACCCGCTCCCCACCTATCTCAGATAAATTTTAGCATATAAAGCTAGTGGTTACTTGCAGGAGATAGGTGTATTGTGCTGCTGTGGGTGATTCTGAACTATGTCATGTGTCTTTCAGGATGGGGAAAAAAGAAATGAAGTTTCCATCCTTCCTGAGTCCCAGAAAGAAACACAGTTGCCAGTAAACACAACCCCATCTGCACCTCTGCTGCAAAGTTCACATGAGTTACCAGACTGTGTCAGACCTGCCAGAAAGACACAACTTCCAGACAGTAAGTGAAACTCTCCCATCCTTCCCTCCTTCCCCAGTCAAACAAGAACCTAATTATGCAGATGCAGCTCGGAGTATGCTGCACAGACCGTACCCAATTCACATGACCTGTGTGTGTACTTCACACATGGCACAGTACAAAGGCAGAAGCATGGCCAGAGCCTATGAGGCTGTACATGCTAAATACCTGTGCGAGGCCTTTCTGTGGTCCCTTTTCCCTGCCAGCAAAATGGATTGTCATATGTGTTGATATGCTGTCAGTCTTAATGGCTCTGGGGTTGCGACCCAGAATAATTTCAATAATTCATTCTTTTTCAAGAATGTGTGGCATCAAGGCCCTAAGCATATGTGCTTAACTCTGCTCATAACCTTATACAAGAGCATATGGAAACATTCCCATTACATTCTGAGGGATAAGGGCAAGTCTGGACATCACACAAGTCTGTGTGGTTACTCTGGAGAACTGGAGAAGACTTTTACAAGAGGGGGCACTGCAAGATCCCAAGGCACCCTCCAGCCCTGGATTATTCACATTCTACTTGAGGCTGCAGAATCTTGGTTCTCACGCTTTTCCCTCTCTTTTCTCAGACCCTGCTATTCTGTACACTGTGGTGGATCACGTGCCGCCGTCTCGGTGGAAGGAGTTCGTGCGGCGCCTGGGCCTGAGCGACCACGACCTGGAGCGGATTGAGCTGGAGCACCGGCGCTTGCGAGACGCCCAGTATGAAATGCTCAGACTGTGGAAACTGCAGATGGGCCATGCTGCCACTGTGGAGCACATCAGCTGTGTTCTCAACCAGATGGAGCTCAGTGGCTGTAGTGATGCTGTTCAAGAGGCTTTGCTAAACCAGAACTCTCCTCAAACTTGCAGCCTCCACAACCATCTTTAGTATATTTGTGCTTTAGTTGCCTTTGACTGTTAAGATGGGATCATAGCTCTCTTCCTTTTCCTTTATCTCCCCATCTTTCTAACACTCATCAGCTGGTTTTGTTGGGGACAGCAGATTATGCTGGAGGAGGGCTGAGGTTTGCTTCTCAACCACCATACAGTTCAACACCTTTAAGCCACAGCAGACCTCTGCAACACCTCCTTTCCCAAGGAGGGAAGGCACCTCATAAAGGAAGTGGTGTGTGGACTCTGACCAAGATGCAAACAGGAGCTCTGAGTGACTCGATCACAGATCAGCTTCTATGGACAAGTTATTGCTGAAACAGGTGCTCCACATGTCATGTGGTGGGTAAACTTGTAGGGTGATTTGGTTAAGCCAACTGTTCAGATGTTAAAGTACTCACTCGCTTCTTGCGGATTTATTTTTCTGCGAGATCAACCAGTTGAAATGGCTCATATTGCAGCCTTTTGATTGCTAAATCAGACTCAGAGGAAGTGGTGGGAGGATGTGCCTATTTCTGGGAGCAGGAGAGGATTGCCCCCTCTCGGTGTCAACTAGTAGGAACTAGTAGATATTGCTGTAGCAAAAGACTCCTGGAGATTCAGAAGTGGTGGCTCTCTCTGTGAGACACATTATGCTTTCCACACCATTTCCCTCAGCTTCCAGAGGAGTAAGGATTCCAAGCCAGTGAGTCAGATGAGAGGGTTGGTGCTCTTTTTCTCAAGTATTTTTTCTGTATCTAGAAACCATGTAAGTTAGCATTAACAAAACACCTGCCTGTGTGTTTGTCCAAGTGCAGGGTGGGAAGGAGTGTGTGCATCTGCCTGGGTGAGGTGGTACCTATGCACCTGGTAGCATGAGCACCTCTGCAAATCTGTGCTTGCACACAGGTCAGTAGGCTCGTGTCTGCCTGCTTATCTACCTGTGGATGATTCAATGAATCTAACTGCAAATGGGACTGTGTATGTGTCTGTATAGATGTTTTAGCAACTGTTGAATAACTTCACACTACTTCCTGGACTGCATTCTCTGATTGCTACTTGGGTGTGAGAGCCATCCGGTACCATCTCCAGGCTCTCACCATCACTTTCTCATTGGAATTACCCTGGGTGAACCAGACAAAGAAAAAATCAATTAGCCTGCACCAGGTGCAGGCTATCCACACTTTTTTAACATGAATTTTTTTAGTCTCTAATCCCTTGACCAGAGAGAAACTTTCTATTGTAAATACACTAAATGTTCTGAATTAAAATGAGTATTTTTACCTCTGTTCTGGTTTTGCTTATATCAGCGTCTTTTCTGTGACTGTGGCTGGGGGCAGAGGAAGGGGAATAATTTCTAGAAGTGGCAAGAGTGGGTGGCTTAGTGGTCTCATGTATTTTTTTTAAAAAATACCCCAAGTTTTATGTACTTTGGTATGTTGAACTTAGCTGACCCCAACTCACAAGAAGCTAACTGAGGGCAGGAAGTAGGACTGAAATGAAATGCAGTTGCAGGTCTTCTCAGATATTCAAGAATATGAATGCCAGTTTAGACTGAATTTTTAAACAATATACAATGAGTCATTTTGGTTTGTATCTGGCTTTTTAAACAGGAAAATATCTTTTAATAATAATAATAGGTTATACTTTAATGTTAATGTTACATGTTTTTGTCTGAGGAACCAAAGCACTGTGTTAAAGAAGCAAGGACTATTCCTACTCCACTTGAAAGTTTCCTACTTGAAATTTGGAAGTTCCTGACAGTGACAAAGCCAGGAACTGAAGTCAGTTTTAATTCTCAGTTTGAGGCTTTGTTTTGCTATGCCTACATTCCATTTTAATTGAGGATGATGTTGTTGCTTTTTTTTTTAATCAGAGTGAATCAGGGGGATGGGAAGCAGGAGAATTAGTTTGTCAGGAACAATGCATCCAGCTTGGTCAGCATACCAGGGCAGGAAGAAAAGATAAGAGAACTCTGATAAAACCAGGGGGGTCTCAGACAGACATCCTGCGAACTAGCTCAAACCAGTCTCAAAGGCCAGGGATACAAAAGAGCATGCGCGGAGAAGAAAGGTTAAAAGTTCAGGACGAGGAAGAGCATCAGCCTTCCTCCAAAAGACCCCCAAAGACCCCTACCAAGAAAACACCAGACCACACTGCGCAAGCGCAACGCGGATGTAAATGACTTTTGGGTTCATTATAATACGAAGCGAGGCTGGGCGGGGCTAGGTGATGAATATGTATAGGTGTGTTGCGAAACTTAATGAATATGGAACTTGTAACCCGGTAAATACCGAGCTGAATGCAGCTGTCGGCACACATGGCTTTGGAGGAGCGATCCCCAGTGCGTCCCAGCTGGAAATAAACATACCTACTTTACTACTTATTTAGTAGTGGAGTTCTGTCCGCTCTTCAAGAGCACAAAGCTCACTGTAATACACTTTTTCTTTCACGGTTTATGTTCAGCAAGCACAACAGTATGATCATTATGGTAATTATTAGAAGTACATGCTGTTGATTGAAAGTGCTTGAAGTGGGGAAATTCTCAGAAAACTTTTTCGGGTATGGTATTCTAAGCTTTGGGGTTTTTTCCCCCACCTCAGATTGCGTAATACATCATTTAAAACCACGTGTTTCAATGCTCTTGGCACAAGGTAAGCCACAAGCAGCAGGCCCCAGGCCACTGCTTGGTTGCCAGTGGCTTCATGCAGGAATTTTACAGAAATCAGTGGCTATGAGATGTTTCAGAGAATGCTGAAGACCCTTTCACGGTAATGAAGGCAACTTGGGTGGGTAATGTATGTGAAGATGGGAGTGGAGGCTCCTCGTGCTGCTGCCTCTGAGCCTGGACACAGCAGCCACCAGAAAAATGCAACTCTTTATGTAATTTCATTCATCTTTATTACTCATTGAGTATCTAATGCTGAAGCGATGATGTCTGTAGATAGAACATTTACATTGTAACTGTACTGCATCCAGCTCTGGTCCCCCAACATAAGGAGGACATGGAACAGTTAGAGCAAGTCCATTGGAGGCCACGAGGCGGATAAGAGGACTGGGCCACCTCCTGAAGGAAGACACGCTAGGAAATTGGGTCTGTTCATCCTGGAGAAGGTTCTGTGGAGATCTCCCAGCAAGCTTCCGGTATCTGAAGGGGGCTGCAGAGAAGCTGGAGAGGGACTCTTGGTCACTGTAGTGATAGGACAAGAAGGAAAATGCAAGAGGGAAAATTTAGGATGGATATATTCTTTACGGTGTGGGTGGTGAGGCACTGGCACGGGTTGCTCGCGGAGGCTGTGGATGGCGCAGCCCTGGCAGCGTCTAAGGCCAGGCTGGATGAGGCTTTCAGCAGCCTGGTCCAGTGGGAGGTGTCCCTGCCCATGGTAGCGGGGTTGGGACTAGATGATCTCTAGGGTCCCTTCTAACCCATGACATTCCAGGATTCTATGGACGCACGGTAGTCACTCCT
>NW_008237619.1:6562148-6572787 GCF_000691975.1 Corvus brachyrhynchos
CACATCCCGGCCCGGCCCGGCCCGACATGGCCCTCAACAAGTCCATGCACGCCCGCAACCGCTACAAGGACAAGCCGCCCGACTTCGCCTACCTGGCCGGCAAGTACCCCGAGTTCCAGCAGCACGTGCAGACCACCCTGGCGGGCAGGGTGAGGTCCGGCCGGGGCGGGAGGGGGCGGGTGGGTGCCCCTGTGTGTCCGCCCCCCGGCGCCCATGAAAGCTCTGCGTGTGCCTTTCAGCCTGAATTTCAAGGATCCGGAGGCCGTGAGGGCTCTGACATGCACCCTCTTGAAAGAGGATTTCGGGCTGAAGATCGACATCCCCGTGGAAAGGCTCATTCCTACCGTCCCCTTGAGGCTCAACTACATCCACTGGGTGGAGGATCTCATCGGCCACCAGG
Source organism: Corvus brachyrhynchos (assembly GCF_000691975.1). Lineage (NCBI taxonomy): Eukaryota > Metazoa > Chordata > Aves > Passeriformes > Corvidae > Corvus > Corvus brachyrhynchos. The sequence continues at coordinate 6,562,549 of NW_008237619.1, forward strand.
ATGCTGAGAAGCAAACCCTGAGGCGAGGCATTGACATAGGTACGCGACACAGCTAAATATTTAATTCCTTATTTACCGTCAGCGGCAGTAGCAGATACAATTTGTTGCGCATCCACAGAAAAACGTCAAGTTTGAGAAACAAAGAGATCTGATCTATGCTCGCGGTGGTGAAAGGCAGTCTGAGCTCCACCGGTGTTCATTTGCCTCCTGGGTGGGCAGGATTTCTCCGCACAAACGCAAGAGCAGTCATGGGAGGCAATTATTTGGCTTTTCAGGGCCTTGAACCCCCTTGAGTGCAGCTTTCTGTGGTATACAAAAATTTTGCTTCTAAAAATGCAGGCAAAAATGTGATTCTAAAATAATTAAAAAGTGTTTCTTCTCAGTGTTCTAACTAGCAAATTATGTTTCGTTGCTAATTTGTTAATTTGGCTTTTGGATGTCTGCACCAGAGGGTTTGTGTGTTGCATAGCAATATTTTTTAGTGTTCCACTTAATAACTTTTATAGATCTATTTGGCAGGCGAATGACCTGTCCTTTCTAAACTTCGATTTTTATTTTAATTTATTTCAATGTAGTTATATTCGCAAGCTGAATTTTAAAAGAGGCTTAATTAGAAACCAGGGCAAATGCTAGCTAAGCTGTGTTTTGGTTGTAGATGGTCAAAGATTTCTTGTTTATTATTGGAAACAAAATGTCTTTTAAGCTGTACGAAGCATCAGCAGATGGATGATATGGTCCAGTATAGTTGTTCACTTTCAGTCTGGATTATTTGGTAATATCAGGACAGTATCTAGATTAGACAGCAGATAAATGTAAACAGTCAGCAGAGATGTGAATTTGTAAGATGTACGCTGATGGCCATAATTTGGTTTTCATTAGAAATAAAAAAAAAAAGGCAAGCTCTGTAAGAGCTTCCACACACAAATAATAAAATTGGCATTTGGATTCAGAAACTTTGGTTATTCTTTATGAATTATTTAAAAGGCACCAGTGATAGTACATTTGAGTTTAGTTCACATCTTTTATTTTGTCAATAAAATCTTTTGCAGTTTCAAAGTCTTGATTTCAAAGACTGTTCTGTGCTGAAGAATGAAATTTAGAGAAGCTGGAATTTTCTTTCTAACTTGTTTTAATGCTTGATATTAAAACTTTAAAGTTACTGACTTCCTCAAAGCTGGGGTTCAGGAATCTTTCTGTGCCAGATTTTACGTTTCTGTTTATTTGGTATTTGCTGTCATTACTTTTTGTAGTGAAATTTGTTGTTCTGAAATTTACTGACTTGCATTTTTAGCTGGAGTTATGCTGGATACCAAGTTTGTATCATCACATGGTGTGTCCACAGCTGCTTTCCTCTATAACTTTTAAATTTCTTAGCCATCTTCTACGCCTTTTATATTAGTTTTCATTTTTGAAAATTATTTCTGTGAACTTTGTCACGGTAGGTGGCTGGGTAGAAGAGACAGATCCTTTATGTCCTCCACATACTGCAGAATCTTCAGTTTGAGTTTGCATGGGCTTTGATATTCCAGCTTTGGAAAAGCAGTAAGCTATCCAAGGGGGACTTGACAGAAGTGCTGGAAATAACCCCTTGCTGTTGTGTACTGACAGATGAAGTTATTGATGTTTCAGTAAATCAGTATAACAGGTTCTTGACATGTCTAAACTCAAGTTTTGTGGTGGTGGGATATCTTTCCCTTTTCTTGTATCCATTCCCTTTAAGCCTAAATTTGATTGTCATTGATAATTTGATCACCTAGATATGCCATGATTATCTTCTGCTGGCATCTCTCTCTCTTTTAGCAAGTTTTCATCTATCTGTCTACCTTTTTTGGTATCTTAATTGACACTTAGGTTTCTTTTATAGTTTTGGACATTAGACAAAGACAGTCTGGTAGAACAGAATTTTTTTGTGGTTGTTGTATGCATCAAAGTAAATTATTTATGAGAGATGATAGAAAAATTCAGAAGAGAAATTTATTTGTGGTAGGGTTTTGTTATATTAAAGCCAGAATGTATTTGGCTTTCTCTATGTAAATTAACCACTGTCATATAGAAGAAAAATAGCTTAAACTAAAGTTGATAGTTTACTAGAAAAATTATTACAGATTATTAAATTCTTTAGCTTATTAAAAGTGCATATTTGACAATGCTGTTTTTCAAATTACAAAAATAAAGTTCACTAAAGAAGTGAGTAGTAGATGATCAGTAATTTTCTTGAAATTTCTTGATCGCTATCTTGAAGTTAGTTCTTTTTGGTGTAATAAGTACGCAGTTAACAGCCACAGTGTGTGTAACAACAGAGATTTATTTTGCCTTTTTTGTGGATTTTCACTTCTGCAGGGACAGGGGCTTCTTGTATATACCCATTACTTGGAGCAACTTTGAATGGCTGGTACTTCCTTGCAACAGAAGTGGATGACATGTGCTTCAATTATGCCAAGAAGAACGTGGAACAGAATAACTTGTCTGATCTTATAAAAGGTACAATGTAATAAGGTATTTAATAGCATACGAATGTTGTGACGTACTTCTGCCATGTTCAGTGGCATTTCAGAATGTACATTCCTTCCGAACAGGTGCTCAATTGTTTCTGACTGGTGCAGAATATTTGCTGAGGTCTGGGTATGCTTAAGCCAAACAGCCGCCTTGCCTAGCATGGGATGTGTGGATAAAGAAAAACTCGCCCTTATGAAAATCTGAAAGATCAGCTTCGCCCTGGGGTGTTTTTATCTCTGTATTCCTTGTCTGTTACTGAAGTATTTCTTAGTGTTTGTACTCTTTATGCTGGTAGGACACATGGAATGCTCCCCTTGGATAACTGCATGACACTTCCACAAAGGCGTACAGAGAGTTGTACAGAAAGTTCTTCGTCCTCACTTCTTGAGTGAAGTCCTGACACTGCCTGTGGTAGCAGTGCCAGTATGCCAGATGTGGTCTAGGAATGAGCTTGGAAAATTTTCTGTAGGAACTCAATGCAGTAAAATCCATTTATGAGCTCTGAAATGAAAACTTTTGGAAGCATCCTTTTGAACAACATGTCTTAGTCTGTTGTCCATGTCAGTCTTCAAGATCCAGAACTTGATGCGGAGAACAATGAGAGTTTTCTGTTACTGCTGCCACTGATTTTTAATGGTGTGGTGGTGTTGCCATATACTGGAAAAGGAGCTGACAAAGGAACAGGCCTCATGTGAAGCTTTAGTGCCTGTAGTTGAAAGGGCTTAAAGCACATGCGTGGTTGTATTGGAGAACGTGGCATAACTCAGGCAGTCCTTGTTGTTTAAAGAGATTCATGTGGTTCTGCTGCTGGGTATAAACATACAGGCTGTTTGTATGCTAATTCTTAACCTGAAATCTTTATATCCATGGTGATACTTGTTACATCTCTTTTGTAGAAGGCATTGTTTGGAGAGTACAGGTTTTATACAATGTATAATGTATATAGCATGTTAAATAAAATACGAAGTTCCTTACTCAAATTCACTTCTTCTAATAGTGGTTAAGGTACCACAGAAGACTCTTCTAATGGATGCACTGAAAGAAGAATCTGAGATCATTTATGATTTCTGCATGTGCAACCCCCCCTTTTTTGCCAACCAGTTGGAAGCGAAGGTAACAAACTGGATGTTGTATGTACTTCAGTAGTCAGTGGGAAGGTAGCAACAATTTAACCTCTTGACGTGGGGAAGGTTGAGTGGAAAATCCCAAATCATTATGAAATAGCATTTAAGTCTTCTCCCTCTTCATCCCCTAGACCCTAAAGGAGTTTTGAAAACTTAACTGTTACCCTTCCTAAAGTGGACGATGAGCTGTAGCATTCTTTCACAAGTTCTTACTGTCCTAGAAAATTAGTTTGGAAGGTAGACAGCTAGTAAATCTGAAATCAGATGCCTGCTGCATAACAGTAGTACAGAGGAATTAGTTCCTGGAATTTTGCATAACTGTGTTTTTCATTTCCTTAGTGATGTAGACGGTATCATACAGGTCTTGCAACACCCACTGAATCTAGTCAGAAATGTATAATACAGGGCAGTAGAAAAAAGGTTTAAGATTTAATTAAACACTATACATTGTAATTGCACAGATGCACTTAGCATGTCTTACATGTATTGGAACCACATATTTCATATTAGCAGGATCCTAATGTGTGACAAGTAGGTTTGAGATTGTAGCGAATTCACTCTGATACGTTTGTTTTGAATGGATCTTTGTTATCCATGGTTCTGATGGGGGAAGGCTAAGTAGAGGTGGTGGTGCTTGCTACCCACTACGATTAAGATAGGAAGCAATGTACAAAGCAGCATAACATTTCATTAAATGTCCATGTCAAATGTTTTTGGGTTTTAATCCAGGGAGTTAATTCTCGAAATCCGCGGCGTCCTCCTCCCAGTTCTGTAAATACAGGAGGGATCACAGAAATCATGGCTGAGGGAGGAGAACTAGAATTTGTCAAAAGAATTATTCATGATAGTCTCCAACTTAAAAAGAGGTTACGGTAAGTGTTCTTTTCCAGTTAAAAAACCCCAAACTAACACCTTTTATCTTCATCTTTGGCAGAAGTCATGCAAAAATGGTATTTTTAGTATCGCTATGGTCCAGTGATAGCTGTTCAGTTTGTTTGATGATACTTACACATCAAATTGTTCCCGAGCAGCAATTAGAAGTTATTGCTGGAGTTATTTAAAGGCAGGAAACAAAAAAAGCCTATACAAGCGACACTTGTATCTTGCAGCAAATTAGCATATGTACCTGATAGAGACAGGTCAGGGTTCATTCTTAAGGGCTTTTGGGATGAAAGAGGTTTTATGACATAGCCTAAAAATTTCTCTTTTCCTGGCTGAATTTTGGTAACTTGCAGCTTTGCCTGCTAAGGGACACTGTTATACTGAATGCTGTCTTGGGTGAACATAAGCTGCAATAAAAAGCATAGTGAGACATTCTTTTGAACAACATAAACAGATGGCACATCTGCAGTTTTCTGATCAGCAGGCTTTTACTCCCCCAGTGTTGGACAAAACTGTCCTTTAATAACTGGGAGATCTTAAATTTTGTACTTCAATACGTTGTATTTATGATTAAACTTTTTTGGATCCAGTCATCAAAAAGTATGGAAGATGGGGTTGTAGAGCTCGAATAATAATTCAGATGAAAAATTTAATGTAAAGTAATGTTTGGAGATTCTGAAGATGTGGATCTGGGTGGAAGGATAGGCTTCACTAGAAGTAGGAAAATAGCTTGCTTTCTTTTTTTTTTTTTTGCCTGATTGTTTCCTCATGAAATATGTGTTATGTGATAGAAACCTGGATAAGATATGAATGAGCACAAATGTTAGTCAGTATGTCTGTTACTTGCCAATAGTTGGTTATTTCTTTTTATTCTGATTCATTCTCCAAAAAAAGTGGAGAAGTTGAAACAAATTCTTGTAAGGTGTAACATCTTCCCCATAACTGAAGTCACTCTTTGAAACAAGATTCCTGGTTGTTGGGGTGTTGTCTCAATAATACTCCTAATGTATTTCCTAAAAGCTCAAAAAGATTTCCCTGTCCAGTCTGTCTTTGGACCTTCTGTTCTGAATTTTGCTGTACTATGTCCTAGTCACTGTTTAAGTGTGATTTTTGTTGTTGTTTTGGTTTTAAATCTCCTATTGTTTTTGCAGCTTTCTGATCCAAGTAGTTCTTACTGACAGCTGTCATTTTCAGTTGATCTCTACTTGTAAAACGCTTTTTTAATGTGTGCTTTGCAGGTGGTACAGTTGCATGTTGGGGAAGAAATGCAGTTTAGCACCACTGAAGGAAGAACTTCGAATCCAGGGGGTGAGTTTGCATAGAGTCCATATATATCTTGCCTGTGTTCTATACAGTATATAGTATGCTTCAATGCATGTGGGTAGTTATTGTTGAATTGTTTTACTGAGTTTTTATTACAAAAAGGGACTGCAGTTCCTTGTTAGGGAAACAATTGAAGTTTAACTATTGAATATTCAAACCTGACCAGGAGGTAGCAATTATCGTCTCCAAATTTTTGTCTTTAACACATGTTGGAGCATGTCTTCGTAATAAAAGATTCAGAGTTTCTGCTTTAAAGTAGCCTTAACAAGGTTGTAGTAAAAAAAAAAAGAACAAGAACAACAAAAAAATCTAGCTTTCTTTCCTCTTAGCTCACATGAGATCTAGCAATTTGGTTGATAAAAGAAACAGTAACATGATTTAAGTGGCAGTGTTATTGTTCTGTTTGTGTTGAATTCTGGCATCAAGTAAAATGGAACTTTGTGCTACTATTCGCATTAAAGAGGGCTGTGCAAAGGACTTTTTGGTGGCTTTCTGGAGGAAGCATACTCTTCACTAATTCCCATACAAAGAAAATAATTGTGAGTTCTGGCCTTGTGTATAGTGGAAGGAAAGAGAATGCGTGGTGAAATAAATTTCCAGAAAGATGAATTGCCAAAAGCAGATGCTGAGCTAGACACAAAATTTCAAGTATCTGATTTCCTTTGTCCTTGAGCTGTCGGTACGTCTGTCTTAGTAAAGCGAGTGGAGTGAGAGAGGGCCCTGACACCTCTGAGGCATGTCAGAAAGAATCTCCATTTGTGTCATGAGAAAATATGCTTTGTTTGAAAATGTGTGCAGTAAAACAATATTGTTTATTAATCTGAAATAATGTATTGCTTCTGTGCATAGGTTCCTAAAGTCACTCATACTGAATTCTGTCAGGGACGCACCATGAGATGGGCACTGGCATGGAGTTTCTATGATGATGTACAAGTACCTGTAAGTAGCTTAATTCTGGTTTGCTTGTGATTTTCTGTGCCTCTTACTTGAGGAAGGGGCTAATGAGCTATAACTGCTGTGATACAAACTGTTCTTCTTCAGACTGGAATATTGGATGTGCTGGGCTGTATGGACAGCGGAATTTCTTAGATGGCTGCCAGTCTGTTAGCAGTTGTGAGATGTGATTCATGAGTGACCCTTGCTGAGGGTGGAAAAAGGAAGCCATTGTAGGAACTTCCTGTGGGTTTCAGTGAAAATAAGGATCATTTGTAACATACCTCAAATAGCAGTTTAGTAGTAATAAAAATACGCTAAGTTGGGGCTGGATTTGAATTTAAACTTCTCTCTGAGAACTCAGTTTTAATTTAACATGTGGATTCTGTTACCAAATAGGTATGACCACGTCTAACTCAGACTTGCCTACATCAATGTAAGTGGAGCTTGTTCACCTTAAATGTGAGCCAGTTACTTTTTTGGATCTGGATGTTTGTATATTTGAATATAGGTATAGACAATAACCAGTCTTAAGGAAGATGCGAGGAAACCTTCAGTGCACTTGGATCAAAATGTGGATATTGGCAGGGGGGCTCTTTCTCAGCTCATGGAGAGCTAATAGTTTGAAGGAACCAATGAAGCTTTTTGCCTGATACCTGAAGATAAACTCCCTCTGTCCATCAGGCTAGCATAAAGTGCATGATCCTTTTAGCTGGTTTGAGTCTAAAACTCCTGGGGGTGAAATGAAACACGGGCCATGTGAATGACTGCCTAGTGGTGTACATTACACTCTTAATCCTCGTGTTTTATGGAATCACAGTCTTCTGAGTACACAAGTCACCCCACTAATACTGCATAGTCTTGTAATTGTTTTCTTTCTTTCTTCTTCTAGTCACCTCCCTCTAAAAGAAGAAAATTAGAGAAACCACGAAAACCAATTACATTCATGGTTTTGGCTTCTACAGTCAAAGAGTTATCCACCAAAGCTGCAGCTATGGGCTGGGATGCTGTAGATGCTATTGCTGTGGTTAGAGCCTGGGTAGAGAAGATTCTCACTGATCTGAAGGTACGGTATAAAGTGTTAGATGTTAAAACAATGTCCTAATTGAAAGCATAACTGTGAGAGGATTGTATGAAATTCTGCTGTTTTCTGCAATAGGTTCAGCATAAACGTGTTCCCTGTGGAAAAGATGAAATTAGCCTCTTTGTGACTGCCATTGAAAACTCCTGGATTCATTTGAGGAGAAAGAAAAGAGAGAGAATAAGGCAATTACGAGAACTTCCTCGAGCTTCTGAAGATATTCTGCAAGCAATGGAGGAGGAAAAGAACAGCCAGAAGAGTGTGAGCAACAACTCGGACTGTGAAAACCCCAAGACTGATGACTCTGAAATGGGGTTTATGGCACCTGATGAGGATGTGCAGATGATGGCAGGAGATGAGCTACCAGAGGAATCTGCTGCCAAAGAACAACACAGTGATCCTGTGAAGGAACAGGAGATGGAAGCAAAGCAGGGAGAAACATCGCTTGGCAAAGGCTCTGGTGATGCAAAGGAGGAACCTTGCCCTTCAGAGGAAGCTAGCAATCTGACAGTGGAAAAAGAGCAAAGCCCTAAAGAAACTAGTGGGGGTTTTCTCTTCAAGTGTTTAATGAATGTGAAGAAAGAAGGAAATGATGTAGTAGTAGAAATGCACTGGGTTGAAGGACAGAACAGAGACTTGATGAACCAGCTGTGCACATACTTACGGAACCAAATTCTTCGACTGGTTGCTAGTTAGCTCTTTTTCCTACTTTGGTAAAGTAGGTCTGTCCTCAAATTTTGTAAACTATTTTTAATGAATTAAAAATTTCAGACAGCAAAACCTGGTTTTTCCCCCTTAAAAAAAGAGTAGAATGAAGATAGATGTCTCCTTTAATATTTTAAATAGCTTTTTCAAAGATGTGAGAAGGACATGAAATGATGAGGAAGTAATAGATTTCATACTGCAGTTGTAAAACTACATGTTGAAGTGAAACATGTCTACGCTGTGAGCATTTTAAATATCAGCAGTGCTTATTCTGGTCTTTTTCTGGCATAATAGAATTATATATTGTTACTAAGTAGAAATATTTCCTGAGTTATTTTCTTCAATATTTTTTTCAGTACTAGTACAGGAAACGGTTAGTGTGCAGTGGGAATTGTTTTCTGCAGCAGGGAGTCTGTAGCAGAGTATGCCTCTCTTCCTTTTAATGTATCTAACTTTTGGTCGACAGAGTAGCAGAATGGATACATTCTCTAAGTATCAATTCATTAAAATAATCACTTTAGGAAAAATGTGTGTGTTGTATTTGTCTAGTGCTTGGGCTTTGAAACACAGAAGGGCCTACTGTTAGCATCTGGTTTTGTAAACGTGAACAATGAAAGAAGCTTTTTAAGCTGCTTGATTTAAAGAGGATTAAAATATGTTGACTCCTCCATTAGACCATCCCTTGCACTTGCTCAGATATAATTGTCTGAAATGACAGCAGTGTTCTTAAACAATTTTGCTTCCATTTAATCTTAAGAGATTGCTTTAATGACAGCAATGAGAGTACATGCTCTTCTGCAGGACACAGATGAGTACAGAAGCATTAGGTTTTTCCAAAGGAGGACATCTGGAATGAAGACAGTTGCTTCCACTCCCCTAGTCCTATTTATCACTGGCTGTTTTCCAAGTGTTTCTGGGCCTATGACCTGTTCCTGTGAGAAGAGAGGGACATGGGTCTTGGATGCCTCAGAGAGAGTATTTGAGCTTATGAGCACTGGTCCTGCTTCCTGTGAAGTCAGCCTCCTGAGCTGTGATCCGTTTCTCTGAAGAGAGATAGAGAACATGGAGAGCTTTTCTGAGAGAGTGGTGTAAGTGTGTGCATTACCCAAAATAAAGCAGTGGTGGCCAGAAGGAAATAACTGTGTATATTCATGCTCCTGGAACTGCTTTCAGTGTTCACCCTTTGCTGACCTTATTTTTGGAAAGATCAGTATGTTTTCTTCAGTTGAAATTAAAAACAACTTAGAAAAGCCTTATTTTTTTTTGATATAACGCTTCTTAGCACTTCTGTGGGTGATGGACAAAGACATGCATTTTTTGCGTACTGCAAAATTTTCATAGAACGCCTGATAGTCATGTTCCTGAGGAGAGGTTAAACCAGTCCTACTCTTTTAGAATCTGTAACAGCTGTTTTGGCGTCAGAGCCATTAGAACCAGCAAACGAGGCTGTTTGTCCTTTGTGCCCTCCCCTGTTTATTGCTTCAGCTCTGCACGGTAAGCCTTGTTTTGTTGAAGCAGACCCCGTTACCTTCATTAATTATCTCAGCCTTTCACCGGTACAACGCGAGAACCGCACGCGTACCGCACGCTCGGAGCGCTGCGTAAGCACTGACCGGTGTTTTTACAAAGACAACCCGTACTCCGCAGTGGCCGCGACCTTCGGGCGGGCCGGCTTGCCCGGTTCCCGGCCGTTCC
>NW_008237619.1:6573097-6577430 GCF_000691975.1 Corvus brachyrhynchos
CTTGGCCCCGGGAGCGGCGCTGCTCGAGCCGCGCTTCGCCCCTTCCTTTCTCCCTCGAGGGCAGTGGCTGCAGCCGAGATACGTGCTAGTGTTGTTAGCAGGGTGGGGATCGAAGGATTTTCCTGCACTATTCGCTGTGTAGTTGAGGAAGACAATAAGAAAATGTGAATTCTGTGCACACTTCTGAGATGGGGGCATTCTCCGTGTCTTGTAACAGTGGGCCTTATCCTTGGCTTGGCCTCTAGGTGCTGCCATAGTACAACAATCGCTACAGTCTGTTCTCTTTGGTATGCCGGGCAAGGTTTGTTTACCTACATTGTTAAATTGATTCAAGAGTACGTAATAGAATACAGAAGAAGTATTCACAATATACTTCTTTATGCCATGTACAAGATTTGCTATAAACATCTTGTGGCAAGGTGTCATATCAAGTGGTCCTGCTGGCAGACAGAGCTATTTAAAATGATGCTTCTGGATGCCACACATACATTTTACCAGCTTATTGTGCTCTTGAATCAAGAGAGAAATCAAGACGTATACAGCATCGAGATTGTATACAACATCTAAAATCAAGATACTTACATTGCACCTTGCAGTTTCATCTCTTTTGTGATTTTTTTTCTGTAACTTTTTAAAGCATTTACATCTGTCAGTCTCTTCTCCAGTCATGTCACATCTTCTCACTGATGTGATTATGTTCTGCAAGATACAATTTCATGTCAATTTCTGCAAATGGAGCAGAAAATGTACACATTTACACAGTCAGCTTCCCAAAGACAGTTCAGTAAGCTGCACTCTTGTAGTCAGCTGGCCCCACAATCTGGAATGGTTTTCTTTCTGATAAACCTAATACCCAATGCTTCTAACCAACAATTCGTATCTTCCTAATTTTGACTGTTTCTTAGCATTGTGTTAGTAGATAAAAAAAAAAAGATTAGTGTCACAGGTATATTTCTGTACACAAATCTCTAAGCCACAAGTTTTCAAACACATGTTCAGTTCTCATCTATTCTTCAAACAGCGGAATCACGTAATCCTTTACTCGTTCCACCTTTTACATGAAATTTGTTGGTTTTAACACTAGGGAAAAAGCTTAAGGTCCAATCACGTAGGGTTTTTTATGTTTCTGAATCCTAATTCTGCCATATTAGTCACTGTATTGGATTTGCATGGCAAGGGGGGACTGTAGGAGCGGCTTCTGTGAGAAGCTGCCAGAAGCTACCTCTGGCCAAGGCCATCAGCAACAGCAGTAGCACCCCTGGGATGATGTATTTAAGAAGGGGGGAAAAAAGCCTGTGCAATGGTAACTGCAGCTGGGGGAGCGAGAAGATGTGATGCAAACAGCCTGCAGACACCAAGGTTGGTGAAGAAGGAGTGGGAGGAGGTGCTCCAGGTGCTGGAGCAGAGATTCACCTGCAGCCTGTGGTGAGGACCATGGTGAGGCAGGTTGTCCTCATGCAGCCTGTGGAGGTCCATGGGGGAGCAGAGATCCACCTGCAGCCCCTGGAGGAGCCCATGCTGGAACAGGTGGATGCCCGAAGGAGGCGGTGGCCCTGTGGGAAGTCTGCATTGAAGCAGGCTCCTGGCAAGACCTGTGGAGAGAGGAGGCCATGCTGGAGCCAGTTTGCTGGCAGGACTTGAGACCCCCGGGGGGACCCACAGTGGAGCAGTTTGTGAAGAACTGCGGCCTGTGGGAGGTACTGGTGATGAAGAAGTTCATGGAGGACTGTTTCCAGTGAGAGGGACACCACGCTGGAGCAGGGGAAGAGTGTGAGGAACTCTCCTCTGAGGAGGAAGGAATGGCAGAGACATTGTGTGATGAACTGACTGCAACCCCCATTCCCTGTTCCTCTCTCCTGCTGGTGGGAAAGAGGTAGAGAACATTGGGAGTACAGTTGAGCCTGAAAAGAAGGGAGGAGTAGGGGGTAGGTGTTTTTAAGATTTTAATTCTCATTATCGTACTCTGATTTGGTTAGTGATAAATTAATTTTCCCCAAGTCAAGTGTTTTGCCTGTGATGGTAATTGGTGGGTGGTCTTTCCCTGTCCTTTTCATCACCCATGAGCCTTTCATTGTATTTTGTCTCCCTGTCGAGTGGAATGATTTTGGGTGGCACCTGGTGTCCAGCCAGGGTCAACCCACCACAGTCACAGTTTAGGATGGGCTATTCTGGTCTCCTCTGAATTCCCCTTAGGAAGCCTGTTCTGCTTTGTAGCATATTTCTGTTCTCTCCTGATAGTGCTTAAATTTTTGTTTAGTATTTTATGGTACTTTGATTATACAAAGTGAAGCAAAGCTTTCAGAGCTAAGCTATATATCAAGTGTTTTTATGTATTTGTGTAGAGGAGACTGATCACGCAGCAGTGACAGCCTAGGTTGGGGTTAACTTCAAGGCAGCAGTTGAAATTTTTTGTGTGTTGAGAGAAAAAATGCTGGCTGCTTATGCAGGCTGGTATTGCTGATCTAGCCTGCCCTTATGCTGGCAACAATGGTGGGAAATTTCTTTTAGAAGTTTTTCTAAAATGAATGTATGAGTAGAAAAATGGGTACAGTAGAGTCAGGACACATGATTACTTGGTTTTTATCTCAATTTGACAAGATCTTTCACAAAATGCTGTTACAGGAACTATATATTCATGGGTGATAGGGGAGGCATTACTGTGGATGAGAAACCTGAAAGGGACAAAACACTTGAGTTTTCTTAATGATTTGGAAAAAGGGAGGAGAAGGAGAGGGAGGAGGCAGTGTCTGTAGTCAGCACAAAGTTGTTTAGGGTTACTAAGACAAGAAATAATCATCAAGAAACTTAATTAAGCTAGAGGAACTGGCAGTATTGTGAAGATACTAATCGGTGTTAATAAACTGGAATATAACACACTGCACAGAGTAGCCTGAGCTGCTTGTTTGGTTTATGTTGTGGTTTTCATTCATCTGTAAAACAAAAAACACTGGGCAGTTCTGTAATCAGTGAGAATTACTGAAATCTCAGCAGCAGTAATTTAAAAGGGAAATGGTGTGGGTGCGGACGAGATGGCAAATCCATTGTAATGCTGTTGCATTAATCTGTGCTGAAGCTCTGTTTGAGTATGTATTTGGTAATGGCTGCTCTGTCTCAAAAGCAAATACCAGGGCAAGAGTTTGGTAAAGGAATTAATCGAATGTGGAAAATCTTGTAGGAGGAAAAATTGGAAAAAAGATGTCAGAAGATAAGAAGAATGGTGAACCATCTGCACAAAATATTGAAAAATATATGGCAGATAGTTATTGCCTTTTCTTGTAATACAGGAGTTTGTATAGAAGTTTGACATTTAGGTGTATAACCTAAGTGACCTCAGATTCAAGGATGATATCTGACTTTTTAAATTTTTTTTTTTTATTTTTTCCTCCCAAAGGGCAATATCAGCAGGTAAATGTTCCTGAAGACCAAGCAGACAAATTGCTCCTTGCAAGCTGGGGTCTTCCCAAAGCAGTTCTGGAGAAATACCACAGTCTGGGAGTGGTGCAGATGTTTGAATGGCAAGCAGAATGCCTAATGCTTGGACAAGTTCTGGAAGGGAAGAACCTAGTTTACTCAGGTATGCGAACATCTGATAAAAACAGTCCCCCTAACTTTTCCACTGCCATTTACAAGGACATACTGGTGCTGAAGGATTCTGATCTGGCAGCTAGAAAGGTCAGGATCCTCTTCTGGAGACATCTTATTAAGATCTGTCCCATTGATGTACCTCAAACTTGACTTACTGGTCTCCTTTCCAGATGTGAAGAGAGGCTTTTTGCCCCATTTTCTCTGTTAAAGTTCCTTTAGAAATTGATTATTAGGAGTCAGCTAGTGGTGACTCTTTTATTACAGACTGTCTACTAGGAACTGAATGATAACTGCAATTGAAGATGCACATCTGAGAATATTATTTGCTATTAGTTTTTTTCAGTCCATTTATCGTTTCTCATCGCATATTGTGTGTGGGGTGTGTGTGCAGAAGGGGAAGTAATGCAGAAGGAGAAGTAAGACTGGTGGACTAGGAATCTGTAGGAAATGACAGTTGGTTGTCTACCCTTCATGGGAAAAAGGTTCTAGAGCAGCACTGAGAAGATGAAGAGCTTAGAAAAGAGGCAGATGATTTTTAGTCTTCTTTGCTCTTTATGGAGTTGACTGCAAGTGTGGTTGTGGGTGAGAGACATGAACTGAAGAGTCCCACCCCAAGTTCTCCAGTAACTGCTTTCTATGCTAGATTTGTGATGCTTGCTCTTTAGATTTATTTTTTAAACTTAAAAAATTAATTTAAACCCCCCCCCCTTTTTTTTTTTTCCCAACTCACACCACAGCTGGGAAGCAC
>NW_008237619.1:6577489-6607497 GCF_000691975.1 Corvus brachyrhynchos
ATAAAAAATTTATTTAACCCCCCCCCCCCCTTTTTTTTTTTTCCCAAGCTCCTACCAGTGCTGGAAAGACTCTTGTCGCAGAATTGCTTATTTTGAAGCGAGTCCTGGAGACTCGTAAGAAAGCTCTTCTCATCCTTCCCTTTGTCTCTGTGGCCAAGGAGAAGAAATGTTACCTGCAGGTAAGTAGCATTCATGGAGGGTAAATTTATGGGTAGTAGTTGTTGGGTCACATTTTTTAAACAGAAATGCAAAAGCGTGGATTTGGGGGGGTAAAAAAAATTGCTGAGTTTTTTCAAAAAGAAGTAGATAATTTAAAATTTGCTCTAAATTGGAGATTTAAAAAAAAAAGAAACTTTTAGCCAAAAAATTTGTATGGAGTTGATTAAAACATTTTATTTCAGCTTTGACTTTTAAAGGGTTGTCACTTGCATTTATTCACAGATTTTATAATATACAAAATTTAAATGAAGTTTCTAATGAAAAATTGTGTTAGGAAAAGTACAAAGTGTAAATGTTATCTTAAGGATAAAAAGATATTTTAGCTTTCCTTGGGGTATTCCACCACAATTTTGTGCCTTTGATTTCACTTTGACTTCGCTAATTTTTTTTTCTGCCAGAATATGGTTATACCTTGACTTCTTCACCCCAGCTATTTAAAAAATAAAATTACAGTGGGAACACCTTTAAAAAACATAAATTGTTATTTGAAAGACTTTCATATCAAACATGGTTGCCACTAGGTAACAACAACTAAAACCAGATCCAAACCTAGCAGGCATTTTGTTGTATTTTCTGCCATTTAAGACAGTTTGGTTGTTCATTAACTGAGATGGTATCTTAACTTCACAAATTGCTAGGAAATCCTACAAACTGTGTGCAAAAGCTACTCTGAAGTGATTGATAATGGAGACATGTTTTTGCTTTAATCTTGTAAAACTGGAGGATTATCAGAGCTCTGTTCTGCTGCTCCTGGCATGAGGTTTGGGCATAGCTGCACATAGTTGAACTCAAAGGGTGACCTACCTGTGAGGTCCAAATATTTGTGTCTTTTGTTAATGCTGTGTGGGATGTGTCAAAGCTTTGGCACTGCAGTAGTGAGACCTGGAATAGAAGTTGTTGTTTCTTGGCTTTCAGTGTGGATGTGTCATCATTGTGTTTGGAGTTCCATGTTTGGCTTTTGCTCAGGATTTCTTGAGAGGGAGGTGTCTTTGTACATAAGCCACTGATATTATAAACTGTTGCACTGTGTGTTCCCTAACATTTTTAATATTAAATCTTTTTATACACAGCAGTGGTTCTCATCTTTTACTCATTTATGTACATTGTTTGCAACATCTACTCTGTGGCTTCTGCTTTGGAAATAAAAAATGACAGTGGGAAAAAGAAGTGTCAGTAACTGGCTGAGATATGGCTTTAATCTGATTAGATGGCATTTAAAGTACTAGAAATTGTAGATGTAGAGTGCAGGCTTTTATGTGATTCCAGCAGGCATTGGTCAAAATTCAGAGCTGTAACTTTGCCATGGATGTTCTGTATCCTTGGAAAACAGACCCTGTTTCAGGAGGTGGATGTGAGAGTTGAAGGCTACATGGGAAGCATGTCTCCTGCAGGACGTTTCTCTGCTCTGGATGTTGCTGTCTGCACCATTGAGAAAGCCAATGGACTAATCAACAGGCTCATAGAAGAAAACAAAATGGACTCACTGGGTAAAGTACTGAGGCTTGACCATTGTGGGGGTTACGTATTCTGAGTACATGTGAAATCATGGGATACTTTGAATTTTCTCAATTCTGTATATGACAGACATACCATATAGGAATATGCAGCAATTTTCTTCTTCCAGAGAACCTCTGATTTGGATTTAGGAGGACAGCCAGCACTGTTCCATGTAGCTCAGCAGCTGGGTGAGTAGGTAGAAGCTGCAGGCTTTAGTTTGTGTCACGTGAACAGCAAGCTGCATTTAACAATGATTCCTGTAGCTAGGAAGTGTTTTCTAATTAATAAAACTGAATTAAAGTTCCGAGATATGTTTGAGTTCAGGAATGTATTATGTTCGTTTGTTTTAGACAGAGATTGTGGAATCTAAGATCTATTTTCATTTAGCTTGAGGAAGAGAAGGAATTACATTCTGTGCTCATCTGGATGCAGATAAGCGGAATGAATACATAGTGCTCCTCTGGGTAGGCATGGTGACTGGGAGGGCTGTGACATTCATTTCTCTCTTGTTTGCTCAAAAACCCTCTGTCCTTGTCACATTGGCTTCTGGGTCACTGTGGCCCCGATGGCCACTAGATAATGAAAGTATTCATAGGTATTGAGGATAAGATAAAACCTGAAGAAGGCCAATGTTTCTGTGTACACTTGAAGAGAGATGTGCTTTCCTAGTCCAGTCAGAAGTTTGTTATTCTCTTTTTTTCTCTGCTCAATAAAGCTATACCCAGTTACGTTTTATACAGTAATCCTTCCCATCTTCACTCTGTCCTGTAACATAGCTGGTTGCTATTTTAAGAATAGAAAAATTGCAAAAATAGATGAGGATTGATCTGCTCTGAGACCTCCACCTTTGAAACTGCTGTTCTGTGTGCATCTGGTATCATAATATTCTGCTGCATTGTGTACCAGAAGAGTTTTTTAGAGAGAAAATGGGAAATAAAACCTTGCAGGTTTTTTCAGAGTGTGAGATCACGGGATAACGCATTCACACCTGAATCTGTAGGGTCTGAATCACCATGAATGATTTAGAGACTGCCAGTGGGCTGAAGATGAGTGGGTGACTGTTTTGCAGCATTTTAAGCTCATTCAAATGGAGGCTCCTGCAGTCCAGCTTGATTCTTGAATCTGTATTTTCATTCCTTCATTTGCAAGAAAACCAGTTATTTTATTTCAATATATGGCTACTTGGTTTAAGGTTTTTTTGCTTCTTTAAACTAGGGTTAGTTTGATCCTATGTCGCCACACTGTACAAGCTGTATTGCCAGCACAAGGCAGACAGTGGGGTCAGGACAAGCAACTTTATGTTGGCTTGTGTGCATTGGAAGCATACTCAGTATATTAAAATGTATTGCTTAATGATACCATCTTTCAGAAACTAGAGATATACCAAATCCCTCTGGTTGGAACCTCCATTTCATCCCTACATGTTGTTGTGCTTTCTAAGATGAATGTACTTGAGAACAGTCATTGAAGTATAACCAGCCAAGTGACTACAAGATTTGAGTTTGAATATGTGTTCTCAATACCAATACCTCCTTAAAGCATGTTTTTCTTTCACCATTTGAAAACACCTCTGCTGCAAACCTCCATTTTGCTTGTGCCCCAATATATTTGCCATATAACTGAAATAGGGGTAAAAATGTTTTTTTTTCTTTATATGCATCTTTGACATTAATTTTTAAATTATAGTTTGATTTTAAAAAGTCATCTTTATGTAAGAAATGGACAAGTTTTCTGTTTGGAGATAAATTTTCATAAAAGCTGTAAAATATGGGTATGAACTGAAAATGCCAGTTTAGCTGTCGCCCAAAGCAAGCTTGTCTGAAACTGCAAGATTGTACCTTGTCTTCTAATTAATTCTAAATTTAGACTAGTTTGTAACAAGGGTGTTTTATCTTTAGAGATGAGTTATTGGGAGATGACTGCAATCCTGGCTGGATTCCATCTCAAGTTTGAGCTGTTCCTTTTGTTGATGTCAACCCCATGCTGATAGCTCACGTTGCCTTTGGAAATTGTTGAGAGAAACTAAAATCCTCTGCCTGCCAGAGCTCTCTGTGCTGTATGAAACAGTTAAAAGCAATGTTGTGGTGCTAATTATTATATAACGTGTCAGTTTAGAACATCCAGGTACACAGGAGATGATATTCCTGTTGTTCAGCCTCTTGACACTGATGCTGAAGAAATTTTTAGGAAAATGATTAGAGAAGAATCCACTGCTTTCTCAGTGTATCAGCTGGGAATGGATTTGTAATGTGCTGTTATAATATTTGTTTCTTAATTTAAACTTGAAATTAAAATATTACTATTTAATTATATTTTAAAAAAATCAAGTCCTCCCTGCTTGTCATTCAGAACTTTTTCATTTTAAACAGGATGGGGAATTAAAACAACCTAGTTATTCTACAGTAAACATGTCTGGTAGCTCTCAGGTACTTTTTAGTTGTTTTTTTCAGCTGTCTTCTAGGAACATACCTAATTTGCAGACAGAAGTAGTAGACTGAGTCTAGCCTAATTCTCAGTACCTATGTAGTATGATAAAGTTCTGGCCCCTCTTGCATTCCTGAACTTGTTGAGCAGAAAATACCACTGCCTGCTGGGGCCTGAAATGCTTGGCTGCAATTCCATTTTAAGATGAGGATAGCTCTGTGAACAGTACTGGTTGCCTGTTGGCTGCTGCTGTGTTACCCCGAGTACTGCCTGCACAGGGGAGAGCACTTGTGCACCAGTGACAGTCAGGTGTCACCAGCCTGCAGAGTGCCAGGGCAGTGCAGCTCACAGGTTTAGCATCTGTTTGAGTATATGCTACAGCTGAGTAGCAGCAGAGAGTATAAAACAAGTGGCCCTTGTAAAAACCAGCAACACTCCCTGTGCTTTGGCCTGTAGGTACCACTAGTGTGCTGTGCTTCATCTCAGGAAGCAAAATGTGCCGCTGCTTGGCACACAGACTGGAAAGGTGACTTGTGTGGATTTGACTTTGGTAGGTATCTGATTAAACTGTCCTGTCTCACCTCTGGAAGAAGTCAGACAGATTGTTGTATGGGGAAGCAAGAAGAACCTTTTTCTGGTAGCTGAATAAATATGTATTTGATGACCAACGAATTGCCATTTTTTACAAGCAAGCACAGAATAGAGGAAGTACAGGAAGACAGAGGAGCTGGATGGGTGGGAGTCTGTAAAAGAGGCTGATGAAGCAGTGCAGCACTCTTTTCTAACTTAAGTGGCTTGAAAGAGAAGGAGAGAGAAAACAGACGGAGAGAGAAGGAACATATGTAGGAAGGAGAGAAAAAAAGAGAAGGAAAAATAGCATTGAAACAGATAATATAAGGTCACATTTGCCCTTAAGCTCCTGCTATTTTAGCCATACCAGGAAGATATTACATAGCTGCACCAAAGAGGAAAAAAATTCCACAGCAGCAGAGCTAATGAAGCGTGGTGTCCTCTGTGCCCTGCTTTTTTTGTTTAACCTTCCTTTATCCTACTCCATATCCCTGGGACCCTGTCAGCTGGCTAGAAAGGGTATATACTGCTGCTGGGATGTGTGCAGGAGGTGCACTGGGTACCTGAGTTGTAGTGGCTCTATGTTTTCTCCTTGGGGAAGACCCTAGTCTGGTCTGTTGTCTCCAGCTGCTGATATTCAGAAGCCTTTTTAGACATTATTCTTTTAGATATTTCTCCACACCTTAAAAATTTGATGGAGGTGGTAAGTAGATTAAAAAGTCATTTTCAGGAGGTCACATAAGGATTTTTTTTCATTAGAAAGCCAAAGCTAAATAGCAGCTTTCAGGTTTGGTTAATGAAGAACAATATAATAGGAAGCAGACTCTGCCAGTATAATTACATCTGCCCTTGTTTTATTTCTGACATTACTGTATTAGTAAAAAATGATGTTTTAACTAAGACAGTTATGTCAACAAAGCTTTTGACTAGCTCATTTGGGTGCTGGAATTTTCCTTTCCAGTTACTCTGAAGCCTGGGGGTTTTTACTTGCCAAGAGGTTCCAGTATAGATGCAATACTGTTTTGTGGAGTGGCTAGACTAACAACTCAACCTATTTATTTTTATCTTTTAAAAGCTGATTGTGGGTGTGAAACGTCATGACATTGGTCATGATCTTTCTCTCTCAGTGGCAGAATGAAGCCATACTGGTGTTGGTAAGCACAGCTGGATTTGTGAATATAAATTTCAGTTCATCATGTGGAATGTGAAAGGATCGAGGCTATTTGTTCTTAGTTTGGAGGTTTGTGAAATGTGACCTGAGTGCTTTTCTTTATCAGGAGTGGTGGTTGTGGATGAGTTGCACATGCTGGGAGACTCTCATCGAGGATATCTGCTGGAACTCCTCCTGACCAAAGTGAGATATGTTACAGAGAAGGTAGCAAAGCGGTGAGTAGACTGAGATGTTTGTCTTTTAATGCTAAATAATTGATGACTCTAAATATTTTGTTCTCTGGGTGATTGGAAATTTGGGTTAGCTCCAAGGTTTTTATGAGAGTGATGACCTAGACTATTTTTTTTATTAAGATCTTACCATACCACTTTTCAGGGGCATGCCATTGTAGATAAACCCTCTTTTCCTCATGGTTTTCAATTTGTGTACTACCATGGGATTTATTCTCTCAGGAAAAGAAATAAGGCTGGTGCTTTCATTTACTTATTTAGCCTGGTTTTTTTTCAACATTGGATTTTTTAAAAACAGTTTTGCTAGCAGGTTTGCCCTGCTTAATTTTTTAGCGTTTCGGGGAATGGTGTGATTATTCTACTGGAATGCTCTGGTGTTGTGGAAGAGTGGGCGTGCTTTTAACTTGTGCATGGTGAATTGATCAGAAGGCTTAGAGGATATGCCAATAGTCTGCTTAGTTAGCACTGCTCAGGGTGAGCTCTGCTTTTGCTTACAACATGTGATAGCCTAGTGGTTGCATGTTTTCTTGCCTTTAGCACAATTGGTTGGACACTGGGGAATAGATTAGATGTTTGAGAAGAGTTCTAGAGGCTTTTAAGAATTCAGTATCTAGATTTTCAGCACCAAACTGTCCAGCAGCTTCATAGTGCCCAAACAAAGAAAAAAGGAAATGGAGGAGGTGGTGTATTCTTCTTAATCTTTATTTATGGTGCTGAGAGAAGAATCACAATCAACTGTTTCCTTAGCAGAAGAAGTCAGATTTTGCCAGTTTTCTCTGCTGCTTCTTGTCTTGTGAGTTGTACCGGTGCTGGGCTAAGCAGAAACCATCTGTTTAGTTCTGGGGGAACTGCCATTTCTACACTGTCTCTCCACTGGACATTTCATCCAGTGTTTCCCATCATGATTTCCAGGATCCAGCAGAGTTCTGGGTCAAATCACATCTGACTTCTCATATTCTCCCCATAAATCCTGGAAGCCAGTACGCTTTGGAGCAGTGTGGATGACTTTGCCACTCCTTTTTTCTTGGTTTAGCATATAGCTGCAGCACAGGTGCAGGCCCACCCTCTGCTTTACTCCCTTGCTTTGAAGAAGCAGGAAGGAGAAAACACTTGCCAGGGGAAAAAGGTACAGGTGCATCCAGGAATGTTCCTGGGAAAACACAATGTTCCAGCCTTCACCATGCAGGCATGCCAGGGCCCTGATTCTCCATCTCTCTGTCAGGGTCAAGGTGACAGTGGTACCCTGTACCACTTACTGACATGAAGGAATTGGCTGCTGTTTTTGTTTTGGAATCCACTTGAGATTCCTTGAGCTGAAGACCACATTTTCTCTCAAATGTTCTTCTGTGTTTTGGTATTTTTTCCTCTTGTTATTTAATGAGCTTATATAAAGTCTTTAAACACTGTCCAGTCTGGCCAGTTATCAGAATGATCAGTGCCTGTCCCACTGAAGTACAAGCTGTGTCTTCACACCAAGAGGATGTTCTCAGATGGCCATTGCCTGTGTGGGTGTCCATGCTTCTCCACAAGGCTTTTCTAGACTCAGCCAAAATTCTGCAGCAGATTTTTCTCTTCCCCAGTCAAATACTGTGTTGTGGAGCTGGAACTTTTTTAATCCTTGGAGGTCAAAAGTTGATTTAGGGAGGAAAAGGTCCAAAGTTCCTGTAGAGGCAAAAATCTGCAACCTTGATGGTGAAGCTGTATTAGCAAATGGTTAAAGAGGTTGGATAACAGAGAGTCTGCCTCTCCCCATCTTCCTTATTTCTGTCTCATCAGTGACTGGCCTTTTATACTATAGCTTCTGGGTAATCTTGTTTTCCCTGTCTTGTCTTTGCCAGGATTACCAGGGTGTTCTAAGAAGATTCAGGTTATTTCTGAGCTGACATTGATTTATCAGACCTTTTTATTTTTTAAAGTCTCAATTTGTGGCTCAGCACAATGCAAATGAGTAGTTTTCAAACACAAGCTTAGAAGCATAAAAAGCCCCCTATTACGTGGCTGTAAAAGCCTGAATTAAAATCTACATTTGGGTATCTAAATTAACAGTTTGTGTTTTCAGGTTTTTAGGAGTCCATTACTTCTCACTGCCTTTAGTGGAAGCTGCTGTTCATCACACTACTTGCTTCTTTGCTGTACTTAGGGCTTTGGTTCCCAGATCTTGGAAGACATTAGTCTAGTATTATTTGTCCTGAAATGGAAACAAATAGAAGTGTTTTAATTGAGGCATTTAAGCTTAGAAAGATTGCAGTGGAGACTGAGCCATTCTTTATTTCCATGTTTGTGTTAGTGGCAAGGAACTGGTTGATCTATGTATTTGTTTTCAGTCTCTCCAAATATGCAGTCAATTTATAGCTGTAGGCATCCTAAAGAAGGTTAAGGTTTAGATTCAAATTGATTAAAGATAGAATTATCTTGTTATCAATGCGTAACCTGACATAGTGTTTGCTAAGAGTAGAGTATGGGCTTCTTTCTTTCTCAAGAAGTTGAAAAAATTAGCTTTGCACTTGAGAGGCTGGAAGGAAGTAGATTGAGCTAGTTCTTCTGAATTCTGTTTTCCAGAACAGTAGCCTGTGTTGTCACTAACTTTCATTTTCTTTTAACCACTTCCAGACACACGAAGAGCACCAGTCCTGGTTTTGGTGGGATACAAATAGTAGGCATGAGTGCTACCCTCCCTAACTTGGGGCTCCTGGCCTCATGGTTAGATGCAGAGCTGTACTGTACAGATTTCCGCCCTGTGCCCCTCAAGGAGTGGGTGAAAATTGGCAGCAACATATATGACTCCTCCATGAATTTAGTGCGAGAATTCCAGCCCAAGCTGCAACTGAAGGTAACAAAACTCTGAGCAGTGGCTTTGGGATAACACCTTTCGTAGTGCTAAAGTTAAAAACACAGCTTCTGGTATGGTTTTTATTTATTTTTAAATAGATGACATTCCCAGTGTCATTGTTTACTTCATAGATTCATGCTCAAACTGAGAACAAAATCGGTATTTTTGTCTTCTACTGACTTAAACAAAAAACCCCCAAAATATACACACTCATGAAGGTCTTGAAGATTCTTGAATCTGACTTCAAGACAAAGTTGGCTTTGCAGTTATGTTGTTTCAGAGCATTTAACAGGTATAAAGAGTTTGATTCTCCCCTTACCCACCACTCTATCTTGCCTGGGAATCTACTTCACTTTCATAAATGCAGGTAAGTATTTCCTGCTTAGGCCAAGGAATTTGCATTCAGAACTGGGAGGAAGTATTTGTATTAAAATCTGGTATCCAACCTGCTTATGTTAAACTGCTAAATGATCTAGTTTTGACAGTGATTAGAAGGCAGATGCCCATCCTGATTCTTCTGAATCTGTTTTCAGTATTTAGTCCTTTTGCAGGATTTGAAAAGGATATGGAAAGGATATGGAAAGTTAGGAATAATACACTACAATGATTTTGAAGAACAAAATGGGTAGAAATGGGAAATTTGGGCTCCCTATTTGTAGGGTCCTTTTCTGTGGAGTCTTTGAAGGGTGAATTCTTTCTCCAGTCCTTTCAACTGCTCTGTGTAATACTAGTATAGCAGTTGGACAATATGGAAGGAATGCCAGCATTATTTTGGAATGTTTTGCACTCGGTTCTTGCTGTGCACATTCTCTTGTCAGTAGCATGGTGGCAGAGCAAAGAAAAAGTATCCTAGAAACAGAAGGAAATGTTTTTCACTAGAGCATTTGGAAGCTAGCTTTTATGTGGTCATATTGAGAAGGTGATGTTGCATTTGGATATTTTTTGAGATAGTTGCTTTGGATGGTTACTAAATTAAGTAAGAGAAAGAACTAAACTAGGCTTATGACTCAAGGGAGTCTAAGGGAGTGGGCTTATAAAACTGGGTGATCTTGGGATTGAAATCTATCACTGGACCTTCAGACTTCCTTTATTGGCCTCAGACTGGACCAATAAAAGGGAACTTGATGACCTCACCATCTTGGCTGAATTTAGCAGAATTCCTGTGGAGAAGTTCCTGCCATTGCTCCCCTGTTTTCATTTGAATTTTAGTGCTTTTTATTTCTTGCTGTACGCCTACATTTTTCTCTTCCTCCTTTGGCCTGCTTGCTACAAGAGAATCTGGCATAGCCAAGCAAAACAGATCAGTTGCACAGACTCTCTTAGGATCTTAAAACCAAAAAAGCAAGCTGCAAACAGCAGGGTTCTGCATGAACATCTATATAAGTATCCCTAAAAGCCTTCTACTGTGCTCTGAGTACCTGTGGTCTTTGGTCAGCAGTGCTTGCTGAGTGCATCTTATTGGGGATGCTTGGACTGCTGCTTCTCATGCTTTTAGTTCAGACATCCAAGGTAACAAATCTTCCCTAGTAACTGTAGAGGGGTTTTTCTTCAGGGCTCTTCCTAGTTCTTCCCCACTGCTGTTAGCCATGATGTGGAGGTTGCAGTGATTTATTTGTGCACTGTGTGGCCTTCATTCAGAAAAAGATTTATGGAAGCAAGATGTAAAACATTACATGTATTCATGGGTAAGGTCTAGAGCTGCCCTCAACAATGTGATCATACTGGTGCTTGGACTTCATAAAGCAAGACAGAAACTAAGGTAACAGTGCTCCCTGTTCTTTGTTTGCTTCTTTTTCTGACTTGAAGTAGAAGATTCCTACTGGGATACAGAAGAAGGACAGCATTTACAAACCCCATTAATTCTGAGAGCGCACTGAAAATATTTTATCTCAATTCAGGGAGACGAAGACCATATTGTGAGCCTGTGTTATGAGACTGTTTGTGGTGGCCATTCAGTCCTGCTTTTCTGTCCATCCAAGAACTGGTGTGAGAAGCTGGCAGACATCATTGCCAGGGAGTTCTACAGTTTGCAACAAGCTGAGAGTAAGAGAAAAGTAGTTAATAGAAGACTACAGTATGCACAGTGCCTTTAATGAAAATTAATTTTAGTGTGAATTATAAAAATACTTTCTCTCTCAAGGTTCTACAAAAAACTCAGCCCTTGCCCCAGTTGTTGTGGACAGAGAAGGGATTGATGAGGTTCTGGATCAGTTAAAGCGTTCAATCTCAGGCCTGGATTCTGTGCTCCAGCGTACTTTGCCATGGGGAGTGGCATTTCATCATGCAGGTATTCCTGAATATCTTGGTCTTGAATTCAATAATGGTTGAGTCATATGGGTTCTTTTTACTGCAGCTATCAGCAATTTACTGGTTGCTTTTTTAAGCCTTTTGTAGCTCATGCCTAAATAAGCTTTGAGAATCCCACAGGTAGAGGTAAACTTGAAATTATTTTTTTGTGGCCGAAGACTTTAATTTACAAATTGTTTTGCTAAATCTTCTCTCTGTTGTGTTGGATAACAGCAGCTTTTAGAATACAACTTAACTGGGGGTTTTTTTGTGAATTGCCTAAAAAATTAATTGATTTGCAGCTCAAGCATTTTCAAGTTGTTCCTAAAGCTGCCAGAGTATTTCAGAGCAATTTTCCTTAGCTTAATACTGAAATAAATGAGTAAATAGAGGAATTGTAACAATGAAAATAAAAATTAAAAGAGCATGTGTTGTGAACACTTCTGCTTAGATTTTTTGTTTCTTCTTAGGTAGGTAATAGTGTATGTCACCTGTTGATTCATTGAGAGAAAGGACTGCCTCGGAGAGACGACAGTAGCTATGGCATTGATCATGTAGGAGGAATAATTCCAAATGCTTATAGAATCTGTATTTCTTTCTCAAGAATAAAATTGTCCTGAAGCCCTGAAGGAAATGTAGAAAGATACATACTAGACCTGTAATGGGAATAATGAAGAAAGAGTCCAGGGTTAGGATAGCAGATGAGTAAATCCTAGTTCCCTACTGTTTTCTCATTTTTATTTTATTTCTTTATGTATTTACTTGCTGAGCTTGTAGATAAGCAGTAAGGAGTTCATCTTGCTACGCTGTGTACAAGCAACTTAGAAAAACTAGTTTATTACTGTCAATTGAATAACAGAAATTTAATGGTGAAATTTTGCTTCACTTACGGGTCAGAAAAAGTTGACGGAGGTAGTGCTGCAAGTCTAGTTCCTAACACTGAATGGGGAATGTTCACTAAGTTCGTTTGTTCTTCCCTTGCTGGACAGCAGAATTGCTAGCTCTAAAATGCAGTCTCACCATCACAAGGCTCACTAAAAGCCACGTGTCCTCAGGTCTGACTTTTGATGAGCGGGACATCATTGAGGGAGCCTTTCGGCAGGGCCTGATCCGAGTCCTGGCAGCGACCTCCACGCTCTCGTCGGGAGTGAACCTGCCCGCGCGCCGCGTCATTATCCGGACACCCACCTTCGGTGGCAGACTGCTGGACATCCTCACCTACAAGCAGATGGCTGGAAGGGCTGGCAGGAAAGGGGTAGACACAGAGGGTAAGCAGAGTCTTTATTAACATTCTGTAAGAGCGGTGTTAACCTGATTAAATCCAGGACAGTACTTCGCAATTACTGACTAATCATGATGAATTCCTTTGGTATTCTGTATGATTAGGTTAATCAAGATGAATTTGTTTGGTATTAATTTGTTTGGTATTAATGGAGTAAAAGTTGTAATTCCCGGGGGATTGCTTTCACTGCCTGAGACTGACTGCGGTATTTACATGTCAGTTACTTCAGGAACAGGCTATTTTCTCCTTTGAATTCTTGTTAGCTTCTAAGGCTGTGTTGTTCATTTGCCTTAATTCTGTGATCCATGGGCAGTTGACTAAAGTGTTTACAGTTTCAGTGAGAAAATTTGCAGTAAACTCTCCCTGGACAAGCCTAAAAATGTAAAAAATGTGTTTAAAGTCTGCAATCCTAATTTGACAAACTTCTGTTGTTGGAAGTTGTGATTTAGCTTTATTAAACTTCTGCCAAACTTAACCATCAATTTTATGCATCCTGAAAGTAGTAATGAGACAGAGACAGGGAAATAGGAGCAGTAGTTCACAGATAATATGGCACCTTCTTGCATACAGTGGCACTGACTGATGTTCAACAAAGTAATCTTGCCTGTTACTTGAATTTGCAATGGCAATTTATCTTTGTGGATGATGTTTGCAAAAAGCCACATTATACAAGTATAAACACAGTGGAAAATAAGAAGTTCAACAGATGCAGGAAGTGGGTTTGCCCTCCTGATTGTTTGATTGGTGCTTGCTGGAGCCCTATGTAAGCAGACTGTTCTTACATTTAGCTTTCTATTTTTGCCTGAGTAGCATAGCAACAGAGCATTTTGCGACCTATATCTCTGTGAGCTCTCCCTATGTGTTCAAGAAAAGGGCAGCTGCGTGCTGGATTTTGAAATTTTCCAGACTTTGTCATTTGACTGTAGCTGGCAGGTGTAAAATTACATTATTCCTTGAAGTTTCTTCTTTTTCTCCTTCAAGTTACAATAATTAGTACCCTTTTTGACAGTTCTGCTGTGACTGTGTTGTGCACAGTAAGCAGTTGATTTTATGCTGATGAGCTTCATGAATGTACCGTTTTTTTCCACTTCATGGAGTCTTTTGGATGAGAACATAAAGCTATGTTGCCAGCTGCTACTCTTTCACAGAGTAGGGAGACTGGAGGACAGCAACTTCAGCTGGAAAAAATGCTTTATGTGGATATGAAATTTAGCTGACAGACAGAAGATAAATGCTGTCGGGTTGAATTCCTTCTCCTCTCCCAATATTGTAGTTTTGGATTGTCTTACATTTTGATTTCTTAATTTCTTTTCCTTGATTTGACAGAAATTTTAAAATATCATTTTAGAGAGTGAAATTTGTTTATTTTTGCATTTGTCAAAACTGCCATTTTCCCAAGGAAGTATAGGTAAAGCTGAACAAAACCTAGAATTTAATAGGGCCTTTGTTGGTTTTAATGGAGTTTTAAGCCTAGATATCCAGAGTCTTCTGGTGTTTGTCTGGTCTGATGTTAACCTAGACTTCCCCTAGCATCTGAAATGTTCAATAATGGATATTGGAACTGCTCAGTTCCTTTTTTTTTAATTTACTGTTTACTAGATTGCAGTTATTATCTTTAAATTCTCAGTGGCACCTTGGGAAAGCAGATCGCACAAGTCTTGTAAAACTGTCAGATAATGTAGAGCTAAGTGGATACCCATCTTCAGTTAGATTTTCTTTTAGATAGATCACTCTGAAGGAGTCAAAGGGAAGTTTTCAGAGGAAATTGTAGGTCACATCAGAACCCAAATACAAAATGAATATATGTTCTTTATTGCTAAAGTAAAAATAAGCTTTTCTTTCACAAAACAATACTTTGCAGGCAGTTTATCTCGCATACTCCCCAGTTCTGTCCAAAGTACATGGTCAACAGATATCAAAATTTTCACCTGGCAGGATAAAAAAAATCCAAGACACATCCTCTGAGCATCATTTCATCCTGTAGTTAATTTAAGTAACTGTGTTTAAGCTGTATTTTGGTACTTGCCTATACTGCATTTATTTATTCTGTTCATTACATTTAAGTGCAGTTGTGTTTTCATTACCTCTGGATTTGCTAATTACTGTAGCATTTCCACAGCTACAGTTCTATCATAAGTTATCAATCCTAGGATCTTACTAAGATACCCACTACCAGAATTACCTTGTGTTCAGACTAAGTGCATTTAAATCTTAACAAGTTATCATAAATCTATCATGATATTTACTGGACAGCTAATCCAAAACTAATGCTCTCTTCTTAGTCAAAGGCAAATGTGCCCTACCCATAATTCATTTATCCTATGCCAATTGGCAAAGCTTGCAACCAGCTAAGGTCTTCCAGTGATCTAGTTTCTCTCTAATAGCTTTGTGAAAAAATATCCTTTATGTCACTACTGCATTTTCCACAGCTAAGCTGTACTATGGTCTCATTAAGGAACTTACCCATTATTTTCATTTTTCTTTCATGGCTCTGGGATGTTTTTTGTCTCCTACAGAGTTTCAGTAGTTAGAGATTAACTTAAGGATGTTGGACAGAGAACTTTAAGGTAGGATACATTTAGATGTACTTTCAGTGGAAACCATGCAGGATACTTATGTGTATGTGTGTATATATGCATATATGAAAGTTCAGAGGATGCATAGTTATTTATATTAGTAATTTTGGATTTCTGAATTAGTTATTTCTGGAGTGAAAGCTGGTTGACTTAATATAAACTGTCAAAATGCTGTGCAGCTTTTATGTTTTCTTCTTTTGAGAATTTTTTCAGTTTATTAATGTAATGAAGAAGTAAAATTGATGCCGCTGTATATTATAGTTCCAGTCAGCTCCAGAACAAGAAGCAAGAGTGGTTCAGTAGCAAAGCAAATGCACAGAGAGGCTGTGGAATCTCCTTAGCTGACTTGGCAAGACTGACTAGCCTAATGTAACTCTGAAGCTTGCTCTGCCTTCAGTTCTGATGCACTATGCATCTCTGGAGTTCTTACATAGCAATTCATATGCATTGTTCAAGGTTGCACATTTTTTTCTATTCTTTTGTTACTCAGCTTTTTTTGAAAATACTTACAGTTTTCCATTCCAGCAATATGTCCTTGATGAACTGTGTGCAGCTATTAGAGTGCTAAGATGCAGTACTAAGGTCATTGTTTCTGTATTTGTTTTGTTTTTCTTTTCTTCTCTAACAGGCGAGAGCATTTTAGTCTGCAAGCCCTCAGAAAGATCAAAAGGTGCTGCTCTGCTTCAGGGATCTCTCAAGCCTGTTTGCAGCTGTTTGCTTAGAAGAGAAGGGGAAGGTGTTGCTTCTAGCATGAAAAGAGCAATACTTGAGGTAGGGGACACTCAGAGAGGGATGAGAACTGTGCTTGCACCCTTGTAGGATGATTTCTTCTGTGACACCACCAAATGTTTGCTGTGCACTTCTTTTTCATGTGTTTCCTCAGTCATCTTTGGGTCTGCCAGCTTGCTTCAGTATTCAGCATTTTGTCTGGGATGTTTCTCTGCTTGATGCAGATTGGGATGTGAGCACACTCAAAGAAACTTTGCTTTTGCATTTAGATGCAGTCAAGAAGCAGGCAGAAGTAAGTGTAATTCTTAAACTTTAGGTGTGACCTGACATTCCTAGCTGGAGAATGCTTGTAAATTACTGATCCTAGAGGCTTTGTAGGCTGAACTGTGCCATAATGACATTTGTGGAACCTTGTAGGGCCTCTTATTTACCCCCTCAACTTACCTACCTCTTTTGTACAGGAATGACTGAAATTTTGTGAATACACTTTTGGCGAGCAAACAGGGATGGTACCCAATTTGCTCCCTCCTCTGTAGGGTTCCTGTAGGAGTAAAAAAGGGCCAAAAGGATTTTATTCCACATAGGTGAGCTTATGGCCTTTTCCAAAGCTGCATTTGGGCTTGAACTTAGATTAGATGCAGGACTCTTTAAATAGAATTTGCTTGCTATACTTTCACTGTCTTTTGAAAACTTTTGTGATACTTAGAACTTGGTTGTGCTTCCATAGATTTTGAATTTTTAGCAGACCAGTGGAATTTCTAAATGTATTTTTCTACATAAGAGCTGTCTATCTAAAAGAAGGGGTTCCTCCAAAGCAAAACCAAAATCCAAGGTGGAAAAAACCACTCTCAATCAGGAAAACAACAATGGGGTATATTCGTATTTCTTAAGAGAAACCTTCAGTATGCTGAATAGCCTTACAAGAACTCCACCTTCATGGTTTGCTTTTTATATTCAAAAAATTGCAGTTTGTGTTCTAACATATTTTAATATTTCACAGTGTTGGCTAAGAAATATTCATGGGACTAGTCTCAAATTTAAATTGGTGCTATGAGTATGTTCACTTTCAATATAAAATTTTGTAAATCATTCTTTCCTGTCGTTTAGTCCTCTTGCTTCTACCCAAGATGATTTCTTGCCAAGGAAAGTCTTGAAAAGTTGGCTGTTGCTTTGCCTCATATTCCCCTCTCTGGGAAAATGGTTCTTGAAAACTGAGATGATGGATCACTCTCTTTGATTCTCTGATCTCATGCTCCATCCTACTGCATCTCTGGCAATATGAACAGCCAGTTTTCTTCAACAGATCATCGTGGGGGGAGTAGCCAACACTCCAGAGGATGTGCAGACCTATGCCTCTTGCACTCTGCTTGCATCCAGCTTGAAAGAAAGCAAGTGGGAAAATGGGAAAGGGCAAGACAAAGCACAGGCTGGACCTATCGAGGCTTGTGTGGCATGGTTGCTGGAAAATGAATTCATTCAAGTTGTGGACTCTGGCAGTGATGTGAAAGGTAAAGTTGGTGTTCCTCCAGTTAGTTTTGATTCGCTAAGTTTTCTGCAACTGAGTAGATGTTCAACGTAAATGAATAGTAAGGACTTATGCATTTTTTTTTATTTTAGAGAATTGCATATGAAGAATTTTCTAGCTTTCTGGAAGGTATCTTTACACCTGCTTTAATGTGTTTTGCATGCACATGTTCTTGGAAGGCACATCAGCTGCCCATCGCCTCTAAGACTGATGTGTCCTAGTCTACAAATTCCCAAAATATTTTTAAACGAAGCAAACTTGAACTACAAGATTGATGCCTGTTAACTGCAGACTATGAATTTTGTCTTTCTAAAGAAGAGAAAAAGGCTAGTTTAGATATAGGCAAGGCTAAACCTGTTATTGTTTCCATTCTTCTGTCTTTAGAATGGGGACATACACTGTTTCTTATTGAAAAAGCAGTTGTGAAAAGTTAGAAATCTCTCAAATGCAGCACAGCCTGAAAATGATTATAAACTTGCACTTAAGTCTTTCTCTATGTAATACGTATTTTTTTTTTTTAACAGCAAAGGTTTATCATCCAACACATCTTGGCTCAGCTACTCTTTCCTCTTCTCTTTCACCAACTGAAGCCATGGAAATCTTTGCTGACCTGCAGCGAGCTATGAAAAGCTTTGTTCTGGAGAATGATCTGCATATTGTCTATTTGGTAGGTTTCTTATTCTGCGTCTTGTATTTTCTACTGCCAAAACTAAGGGGAGACAGCACAATGCAGAGTTCTTGAAGGCTCCTTGAACATCGGTTTAGGTTTTTCTGTGTTTTGCTTAGCTTATCCTTCATGAAGAAAAGTTTCTAAATTGAATGTGCCTCAGAATTAGTGTGTTACCTTAGTGTCTATTGTGTAGGCAGGTGCTGCATGCCGTTTAAGCCCATTGTTGTCACTCTTGACTTCCTAAGATTTCAGAACTTCCTAAGTTTTGAACATAACATAATGGTAATTTTCCTGAGACACTTGAGGTTGATGAAACAAATTGATTTTTGTATGTGTGTTTGGGATCAGCAGGCTTAATTTCATATTACTCTTGGAGGCCCAGAAAAGTGTTGGGCATTTAGTGTCCATTTTGCTTCCAAAAAGCCTCAGAGCGCCACACTACTTTCTTTCTATGGGTGGGCCTTTGTTTGGTTCAGTTACCGTGAAGTTCATCCCTGATTCAGTTTACTTGCCTGGTGATGCTGCTAAAGGAAGGAGTGTGATAAATCTTATGAAGGAAAAGTGTCCTGGAGTGTGTCAAGATTTATGAGCACATACACTTGAAAAGCTAAGCACTGCTATTTAAGACCTTTGGAGAGGAAGCCATGAACCTGTGAAGATTAGTGAGGAAACCAGATGGAGTTGCACTGAACAACTTGGGATTCATGGCTGCCAGAGGCCCATCATGCAATCATCATCCGAAATCTGACAGTCAACTTTAGCCTTCTCTAAGTGTAAAGTGTATTCGCTTTACCAGGATGATAAATCAAAGGCAAAATTCGGGAATCTTGTCTGAAAAAAAAGTTCACTTCGAGTAATGTGCTTGCAATTACAAAGCTTGTTGAGCTGTGGGACAAGGGGAGGCAAGAGACTGAGGGTACCTGTCTCTGCTTGCTGTCTTCATTAACCCAGTTATGGGCTAGCACTGATAGATTTTTTTGGATCTACTACTGTCCCATATGTACCCATATCTCTCTTTTTGAGGACCACATTATATTTCGTTCTACTTCTGCTAGGTAAAATGAACTTCTTTGTGTTATGCACCAGCAATTTTTTTCCCTGTTTGCATCTCTCAAACAGAAAAAAAAAAGGATGAAATTTGTTCCTGTTCTGGGGTAGAGGCAGTGATGGCATTATGTTTTTTATGCTGTACTTTTTAATTGCAGCAGCTTGTCTAAGGTTATTTTAAATCATACACTGTTGAACAAAATGTTCTTGAGATTCTCTTCTGTTAAGCTACTCTAAAACACTTTCTTGCAAGTCTGTTCATTTTCAAGGCCAAAGGTTTATTTC
Organism: Corvus brachyrhynchos; assembly: GCF_000691975.1. Classification (NCBI taxonomy): domain Eukaryota; kingdom Metazoa; phylum Chordata; class Aves; order Passeriformes; family Corvidae; genus Corvus; species Corvus brachyrhynchos. The sequence continues at coordinate 6,596,831 of NW_008237619.1, forward strand.
ATTTTGTTGCTTTTTTAGTTTTTTTAAGTATTGTTCTTCATGTGTTCCTTATGGCCTACAAGGAGTTTATCTGCTATAATGCTTTTTAATTCTTTTAAGCTTGAATCTTTTACTTGTACAAATATGAACCCTCGTATTTTAGGGAAGTTGATTATAACAAGTAAGCATTTGCTAGATTAGGAAAATAGTTTTCTTTAAAGAAAAAAATCTAAACCACAACAAAGGCCCAATAAACAACAAAAGACAAACACCCATCTTAATAACTCTTGTTCTTCTCAGCAGATGAAGAGGCATGGATGATTTACAACCACATAGGCATCTAGTATTCTGTGCCATTTAACGTGTGTGCCTAATAACTCTTAGGTCTTTCAAAATAATTAATCTTGTTTTATATTGATAAAGATATGAAGACGTTTTGTCTCCTCATAGAGAAACTAACTCTGTGCTGACTAAGCATTAACAGAATTGTTTTTCTGTCTAAAAAACATTTTAAAGAAAAAAAAGCTCTGGATGGCTTTTTGTTACTGTTAATAAAAGCTGAGATTTTTTTGTAGGTAAATTAAAGCTTCAGCAAGTTTTGGCAAAATCTGTGTCCTTCCTGCTTTATCAGATGCTGTGGCAGCGGTTAGCGTGGTTACTCGTGGTTTTAAGAGGTTGATAGATATCTGTAAATTATGTTAAAAAATACAATTTTGTTTTGTTAAAGGATTAGAAGATACATCTTAAAAATCATTTAGTGGCTTGGATTTAAAGAGTAATCTGACAAAGAGTCTGAATTGTTTAATCACTGGAGTACCCATATGAGTCAGATCTCATCGGTACAAATATTAAAGAAACTGGATTAGAAGAGCTTTTACTTTCTTTATGGTACATGCCTATGACTCAGTGCCTTTACGCAGGGCGTAGGATGCTCTAACCACATTCCCTAGGCTGTAGTTCTGTTTACCCAAAACTCTGTTAGTTCTGTTTGTTTCTCTGAAATAGTTTTTTTGCATCGTCTTATTTTCTTTAGGTCACCCCAGTGTATGAGGAGTGGACCACAATTGATTGGTACCAGTTCTTCTGCTTATGGGAGAAACTTCCTGCCTCAATGAAACGTGTGGCTGAGCTGGTGGGGATTGAAGAAGGCTTTCTAGCTCGCTCTGTAAGGGGCAAAATCACAGCTAAAACAGAGAAACAGCACAGACAAATGGCCATCCACAAAAGGTAGCCACAGAATGTGGGTGTGAATGTGCAGAGACTAGAGGCTGCAACATTTGTAATGCTCAGGCTCTGTGTCTGTTTTCAGGAACTCGCTCTTTTAGTGAGTGAACTCATAGGTGAGAGACCTGGACCTGGTCTGCTCTGGTCTGAGAACACTGGTGACACAAGATGTTTGTGCTGATGTTTTTGGAAGCCATCGTGTCTGGCTTTTTTGTGTGCTATACTGTAGTACCATTCTGTCCTGTGCATCATGGTACATTTTGCCATGTACAGTAATGTGCCCCAGATGACAATTTTATTCAATTTATTCATGTACTTCTTCAACAGGTTTTTCACCAGCCTTGCCCTTCTGGATTTAATCAGTGAGGTTCCTTTACAAGATATGACCAAGAAATACGGCTGTAGTCGTGGTCAGCTTCAATCCTTGCAGCAATCTGCTGCCACTTATGCAGGTGAGTTGTCTGGGCAAAATACCCCAGGTATCTTAGGCTAGTCTGGTTTTTTTCCTTCCAGATTTGGGGCTAAGGTGTGGTCCTAACAGCAAACAGCCTTGTAAAACCACTTACAGATTTATAGCTTAACCTGTGGTTGGCCCTGCTATGGCTTCTGTGCACAGAGTGTGCAGTGGGAAGGGAGCCAGCTGAGAGGAATCAAACAGTGCTGCAGCATGGGAGGTCTGTGGAAATCAGCTGTGTACTGTGCAGGAATGTAGTTTGTTCAATATTAAGTATGGAAATTAGTGCAAGTCCATTGTAAAGCTTTGGTCTATCAGGAAATGAGTACCTTTCAGCATTGAGTAAGTTTGGAGCCTCTAAGATGGGACATGGCTTTCTTCTGAATGCAAAATTAATTTGCCAGAAAGTATAAGGTTACAGTTTTCAAAACAGAGTGAGTGGCTTCTGGGTCATTTATCACCAGATCACAGGAGGTCAGACAGCTGCTACCTCTAACTTCCTTAAGAAGGCTGTGTGGGAGTTGAAGTAACAGCCGACCATGTGACCAAGATATTTTCTTTCTGTTGCCTAAATCCTTCATTACTCCATAAGTGAGTTTTCAGTTTTTAAGACAGTTTTAGCTCAACTTGCGAAACCCTCTGTGTGGGTTGCAGCATGAGTCAAAGCCCCAAAATGAAAAGGTCACGCCAACTGATGCAGAGTAGTTTAATTTAATTCTGGTAGTATAAATAACTCTTTTTTTTTTTTAACTTTTTAGTATAAATAACTTTGTAGCAGTTTCATAATTCTGTATTTCCAGTGTTAATAATTTTCACAGTAGTAATCTGGGAAGTAAAATGAACTATTGATATGACATATAGTTAAGAGATATGATAGAAGTTTTATTCTATAATCACTGTAAAAATAGTGAGGGATGCCATGTCTTTCAGTGGTTTTCATAATCTGTGAGTTAGAAACTGTCTTTTCTCTGCTCTTCTCCTTCTCCCGTGCTCTGGGGAGTGCAGTTGTAACCTTTATCGTAGGATCTGCTATCCCCTATGACGCTCTCAGTAGCTGAAATTCTGCAGCCAAGGTCTGTTTTTATGGATGTCAGTGCTGGCTTTCCTCAAAGATCTGTGCCTTCCCTTAGTGACTCTCATCACCACTTTTTCTTTTGCCTTTTTTTCAGTATGATTATTTCATAAGACTCCTGTTCCGGGATATGCATGTGCTTCATACTTTCAGTATTAGCATCTTTTGAAAAAACAGTATCATTCAGAATTTCTACCTCACTGATTAACTAGTTAATTGCAGATTGTGTTCTGCAAGACTGGCTCCTACTCATAGTTGTAATAAACTTGAGTTAGTTCCTGTAAGTAATGGGAAGGTGAGAAATGTAAAGTGAGTGCTGATTCAGATTGGGGGGTGGGGAGGGAATCCAGCTTTGTAGAACTGGAGCTGGAGTTCCGACTTTAATGTAACTTTTGTGTTTCAGGAATGATAACAGTTTTCTGTAATCGACTGGGCTGGCACAACATGGAGCTGTTGCTCTCTCAGTTCCAGAGCCGCCTCACTTTTGGGGTTCACAGGGAGCTCTGTGACCTGGTCCGAGTGTCTCTGCTGAACGCGCAGCGTGCCAGGATACTTTACAGCGCTGGCTTTGTCACCGTGGCTGACCTTGCTAAAGCCAGTCCTGATGACGTGGCAGCTGCTCTGAAGAGCTCAGTACCGTTTAAAAGGTGAGAAATCAGTATGTCCAGAAGTCAAGTAAAGGAGTTTGTAAGGTGAAGGGTTACAGGATGAAACCTGTAATAAAATATGGCAACCTTTTGGTCCTTTTGGGACTTTTTGTCAAATGTTAGTTAGAAAGAACTTGCAGGTTTCTCTGACAGATCACGGTCATTCCATGATTATTTTGAAATGAATAGAAGCATTTTTATTTGCAGAATAAGTTTTTGAGACCTAATTTTTCTCCTTATTCCTCTTTTCAACGCACTATTTAGTTCTGGGTAAATTGTCAGTGCCTTCTGGGGAGTTTTTGCTTCCTCTAAAAGGCAGCTCCACCATATGTTCAAAGTAGTTGATGATTTATTACTGATTATCTTTTGAGATTCTCTTGTGATTTATATGTTAGTGCAATAACAAGCTTCCTTGATCAAGTACCTCTTGGACTGTGCCATGATACTTGTCTGGTTCATGCTCTTGAAGTTTCCTTTCTTTGGAAAACAGTGCATGAGGGATGACTCTATGAAGCCTGCATCTTGCCTTAGTAGGGCACTGGGACTTGTCTGGGGTATGTTTGAACACAGAAATCTGGCAATGCTTTTGGGGTATGCAGCCAGTAATATCTTTCATCGACATCTCTTCAGATTTAGGAAACTGAAATAGTTGCTTCCAATTAAGTTATTTCCACATCAAGTGCATTATATTTTAGGTAGAGTGCTTCTGTAAAGCAAGCTGTGAAGACAGTTGAAATGGGAGCAGAGCAGAATAGTGCCAGCTCCTTGTTTGTTATGTTCTGCATGAATGTTCACCTCTGTCTGTTGCCTTTCCCACAGCATTCGTAGGGCTGTGGATGAGGATGAAGAGTCAGCAGAGGAGCGTCGGGCCGTGCGCAGCATCTGGATGGCTGGAATGAAGGGCTTAACTGAAGGAGAAGCAGCTTCTGTCATTGTGGAGGAAGCCAGGAGACTTCTGCAGCAGGATTTGGCACTGATGGGAGTGCAGTGGAACCCAGAGTCTTTTCTCGAGACTGATACATCCTCTGTGACCAGCAGTGAGTCAGAACTGGAAGACAGACTGCACAGATCAGATGGAGAGGAGTCTGCTGAGTCTTCAAGGGTATTAAACAAAAAAGGGTGCAGAGTTCAACACTGTAATGGCCTTGGTTCTCGGATTGGAGACTTATCAAATATTAAAAAGGGATATAAAAGGCGACTGAGCAGTAGCACAGAAAGCTCTGTATTTGAGAGTGAAGTCCCAGGCAGGAAACAGGCTCGAGCAGAGGAAGGCAAGGGTGATCTTATATACAGGGCTAGAAAATGGCCAAATGTCTGCAGAGGCAATGAAAACACAGAAGAAATTTCTCTGGTCAAAATCAAGATGGATTCCAGGACAGCAATCCCAGAGCACCTTACTGAACAAGGAAAAACACCAACATTGAGAACAGAGTCTTCAGCCTCTCGATTGATTAACAGCACAGATACGCATTTAAACCAGACTAGGAACAAAAATACCGCTTCAAAACTGCAGGGGTCACTTCTTGAAGATTCAAATAAGCTTAGCACAGACATACAAAAGCTGCCTGTTTTCCACACTAGCATCTCTACGGATAATTCTGTTTCAAACCAAAATAATAAGGAATTTATGGAAACAGATTCTGTAACTCATAAAGCCTCAAATTCTGTACAGATGGGGGAAGTTAAGATTGGGAGGAAAGATAAAATGGAAGGATTATTTACAGCGCCTACCACCACAAATGAAGGCATGCCTAAGGGGAGAGCAGGTTTTCAGGCACCTGCTATGCTATCTATGGAGACACACAGTATTGTCGGAAGTAGAGGAACACCTGGTAGTGCTAGGACACAGAGAACTGACAATACTGATGGTGAGCAGAACAAAATGAATAAAACTCAAACAGATGTGAGCTGTGCTGAGGTGAGGATTGATAGGCATTTTTGCCCTGGTGAGGATAAAACCTGCAATATTCAGATTCAGAATGGTGGCAAAAATGGGAGTGAAAAGCCCAATGGAATATTGTTACAAGCTGGAACACTGGAGAAAGGCAGCAGTCATCCTAAGGACTTTCTGAAAGGGTCTTTAGTAAAATCCAGAGGTGTTTGCAATGCACATGATGTTCAGAATGATCCAGCTTCTCATCTGTTTTCTGACTCTAGAGACTTTGAAGACAGCTTCCAGTTGGATACTCAAACTGAGATGATAATAAAACAGGAGGGAGCAGCTGGAATCACAGGACAGCAGGGAATACAAGGTTCAGAGCTGGCAGCAATACCACAGCAGGGAATACCAAAAAACCTAAGCAGTTTATGGACTGAGAATGATACTGATAAAAGGCTGGCTGCAACAGTTAGGAAACTGAGCTTCTCAAGTCTTATCACCACCAATAAAATTACAAAAAACACAACTCAGCACTGTAGTAATAAAGTTTTGGAGTCTGAAGGCCTTAATTTACAGCCTGTCGTGAAGAAAATAGAACCTGCACCTTGCCTTAAAGAAAGCGATTTCTCAGTCACTGACTCGCAGCTGCACAGTTTTCTACAAGATTACCAGACCCAAAATTCAGTGAAAGGGGAGAGTGTGTCTAAAGACCTGAATGAAGCAACCTCCCATTTAGGTAGGGAACACATTGTACAAGCAGAATGCCAGCCTGTCCCTGAAACAAGCCTAAATATGAGTGATAGCTTGCTGTTTGATGATAGCTTCAGTAATGTCAATGACCTTTCAGCTGTTCACATGATGGAAGCTGATGGAAAGGACCCTGTGGCTTTGCTTCCTCCAGATGGTGTTTTGCAGAGTCTAAGGCCTGTTGAGAATAAATCTGATGTCAATGACAATCAGATGGAACATGAGAATCCTGTACAGTGTAACAGTGTGTCTCAAGCATCCTCGGATGTAATAGCAGAAGTTTTAGGCCGTGGAAACTCCCCGTCTTTTCTGAAAGACATTCCTTCTTCATTTCAAGGTCAGTCAGGATTAAGAAACCCAGTGATTTGTAACAATGACCCCAAACCAAAGGATTTAGTAGGAGATCAAGGTGAAAAGCTCCAGAGAAGCCACCAAGCTTTAGAGAAGAAACGCCATCCAGTAGTGTGGACTGACTGCTCGTTTGAACTAAGCCCAGGATTGCAGGATGTATTAGACAAATGGCCGAGCCTCTCAGGCATCGAACCAGTTTCAGCAAGTTCCAGTTTGAAAGGAGAGTTAGTTGCTCCTATTGTTAGTCAAGAGCCAGTTCCAGTTTTTGAATCCGACTGTTGTGAGCCAGAGCCTTTGCCCACTTGCCAGGATTTAAAAAGCTCTTTCAAGGTTAAAGAAAACAAAACTGAAAACTCAGATCTTCGGAAAACAGAGGGCATAACACTTCAGCTCAAGGGAAGCAACAGAACATCCTGTCCTGCACCAGATAGTAACAATGGGTTTATTCCTCCAACACCTCCCAAAGAGCTTTTTCCAAAAAGTTCTGTTTCTCTCCCTGTGAAATCTGCAAGAAAAGGACAAGTCACCTGCAAGAATGAAGGGCAGATGGTTCAGGCACAGTGGAATAGTGAGGGCAATGCAAAGCAGCAGGTAAAAACATTCCAGGTCCATCTTGGGTGTCTAGACCCAATTGACACTGATGAGATAAAAGATGATTCCACTATAGACCAAGGCTTTTCACTGCAGCTCTCTCAGGATGTTTTTCCATTTGTTCCCTTAAGTGCTGAGAGTTTCACTATTGTTGATGTAGCAAGCAACAAAGCACTTTTCCAGACTTTTATTGCAGAATGGAAGGAGAAAAGCAGATTCTCCATCTCAGTGGCATGTGAAAGAACAAAGTGCCTTTTGTCTCCCAAATCAACGATTGGTGGCAAATTCAAAAAAGGTCAGTTCCCTGTTCCAGTGCATTATTCTGTGAACAGCATGTGGCATCTTCAGCTTAAAGCAGGCCTGGAGAAGGAAAGGATATGCAAAAAAGGAGAAAAATCACTGATATTACAGAATCATGGAATGTTTGGGGTTGGAAGGGTCCTCTGGGGATTATCTAGTCCAAACCCCTGTTAAACCTGGTTCACGTAGAGCAGGGTGCACAGGATTGCATGCAGGCAGATTTTGAATATCTCTAGGGAAGGAAATTCCACAACCTCTCTAGGCAATCTGTTCCAGTGTTCTGTCACCCTCAAAGTAAATAAAGTCTTCCTCCTGTTCAGATTAAACCACCCATAAAGCATCCCTTCCAAATTCTGGCCTTTTCTAGCAACCTCTTCAAGAGTTGATATAGAAATGTATTCCTTCCTTTCACTCTAAAAAGCATTTCACATTTATCTGTCAAAAATCTATTTTGATAGTTAAGAAATGCTATTATTGTTGTTATGGCAATGTGACAGCAAAGAATCTAACTGCTTAATCTTGTCATTTTAAAGGAAGGGCATGTTTATAAAGCAGCAGCAAACTGCAGCATATGAATACTTATGTGGGGGGAAAAAAAGAAGCAATATTGCAACAACCCAGAGATTGATCTGAATTTCACACATGCTTATATTGAACCAAGTTTACATTTTGAAAATACTTGAAAATACTTAACCTTGGTTCAGAGGCAGTCACAGAAGAATATTTAGATGCTCTCACATACCAACAAGCTGCTAACACTTCATTACTATCACCAAAGACCTGTCAAGGAAATGCTTGACACCTGCTCTCCATCGTCTACTAACACTCTGCTCCTTCGCTTTACTGAGACTTGATAATGCTCAATTTTAGGTTCAACTGTATGTATTTGCGTTTTCAGGACCCAACTCTTCTCTATTTATGGATGCCATTTTATAATAGTAACTTAAAATTATTTCTTTAGTGAGTTCTCCTCAGTGGATGCAAGTTAAAGATGACGGGTTTCCTGTCCAAGGATGTGAAGACATCTTGGTAGTTGGACTGGCAGTGTGTTGGGGTGGAAAAGATGCCTATTATATCTCTTTGCAGCAGATACAAGACCAGACTGGTAAGTGAGCAGACAGGCTGTGCTGGGTTACTTGACACTGCATCTCAAAAAAGTACCTTCAGCAGATAAGGTTCTTGAAGTGCTCTGAGTGTCCTGACCCCAGCTCAGTGGTGGAATAATTTAGCAGTCTTAGATGTTAAAGACCCTTGAACAGGTTGCTGTGGATACATCCATACTACTGTGTAATATGGGCAGGTAACTGGCTCAGGCACTGGCCTGTGAGCATAAAATGTTAGCTTACTCCCATGTTCTCTTTACCTAACTTGCTTTTCTCTTTCAGTCTCTTCCAGTTTTTCCTTTCCAGAACAAATCTAACACTCAAATGCTGAACATAGCCCAATCTGTGCTAAGTGACCTTGTGACTGGGGTTTGATTCCTGGCTATCCTTTGTTAGTACAGACACAGCATACTGCTTTTGGGAGGCCTGTCTGGTTTGCTAAAATATGTAATAGTGCTATAGATATATTGTTATTTCTTCATAGTTTACTTGTAGTTTTTGTGCTTTAGGTGATTGTATTCAAGATTTTTCTCTTGCCTTTTTTACCATGTAATGCGTTAAAAGATGATTTTTGCTTATATTTCCTACCTTAGAAATCAGTCTGAGTTTGGCACCACCACCTTTGGACCAAAGCCTCTCTGTGGCAGAGAGACTGAACCATGTGCAGCTGTACCTGCAGAAGAAGCCCAGGAAGGAGCGCTCACTTATCATGTATGACTTCATTCAGCACTACAAAACTCTGCTGATGGCTTGTGGCATCTCCCTGGAAGGAAATTTTGAGGACCCAAAGGTTTGCAGGGTTAAGAAATTTTGCTTGGGTAAAACTGCTAGTTTAAACACAACAGTGGAAAGACAGGAGTACCTTCTGGTACTTCTGTTATTTAGGTATGAATATGTACATCTGTCAGGAGGTTTAGTGAAATTCTCTTTCAGTGGGCAATCTAGAACAGTATTTAGAGGACATTTGCTTTGCTATGTATATTCATGGTGCCTGCAAGAGAAACAAGCAGTTTCAGAGGTTAACACATTATTATTATTCCATACCTTACTTGGCAGGGGAAATGAAGATAAATCTCTCCTCAGTACTGGTGGACAGGACTTAACTCCTGTTTTGTTGCAATAAGAAGCCTGGGACTGAAATGTTACAAGTGCTCCTGGTCAGGTTATTGCTTCTGAGAGCAGAAGACTTTGTAAGCAAAATATTTACCCACTGTACATATGGACCTCTTTGCTACCACTGTTTTCTCAAAAAACCCACCATGTTTACTTGTAATTTCAAAAGGTTTGGGTACTAGTTGTAACTCGAATGAAACACTAGCTTGAGGTAAAAAGCACCTTCTTGCCCACGTTAGGAAAAGTTCTAGATGCACTGAAAATTCCTTTGATTTTTAAAGCTTGCTTTGCATATGAGCTGAACAGCATTGTGGCAATATTCAACTCTGCAGGAACTTAGGTAAGGTGTTCAACACAAGTACAAACATAGGTTTTTTTCATTCAAAGATGTAGTTTTAGGATAAAATTAAAGAGCAGTAAAAGCATCTTTCCCCTCACACTTCCTTGTAATAGTCATGTTTGTTCATTTTAATGATACAATGAATATATACATACCCCTTCCCCAGTCCCATATGTATACACCTGTGGTTTTTTACTTCTGCTTACATGGCAGAGACAGTGTAGATATCTGTGTTTCATCCTGTTTTGACACAAGAAATTGAAATATAACTATAAATGAACATGCTTTGAAGACTGGGGTTTAAGCTTCACCAGGAGTAAAGTACCCCATACAGAATTCCTGGCATAAGTCCAGTTCTGCAAAACATAGGAGAGTTTAGCTTGGCTAATATTCTAGATCAATAGCAAGTTTTGATCTTTATGAAGTAATTTTTCAGACTAAGCATATTTTGATCCTGATTTTCATATTTATTCCCTTTAAGTTTTAGTAAGTGAAAAGACACTTCAAGATGTGTTTATTTGACACAGAATAAAATTTTCAAATGTACAGAAATAACTTTCCTTTTAGAGAGAAATAATTCTTCATTCTCAAGAATTAAGCTTTTCAGTGACTTAGGCCCTCTTGAAGGTTTTTACCGAAATGATGTAACAAATTATTGCAATTTGCCTGCCAAATCAAGAAAAATAATATGTGCTATAACCTTGAATTAACCACCCTTGGTTAAATATTTGCATTGTATTATGACTAAAATGTAAAAAAAAAGTCTCACAGAGCTCTCCCTTTTGAAGGTTGCATGTTGGCTGCTGGATTCTGGCTCCAAGGAACGCACCCTTCACAACATGGTGACCAACTTTCTCCCCAGTGAGC
>NW_008237619.1:6607613-6653053 GCF_000691975.1 Corvus brachyrhynchos
TGCCCCTCCTGGAAGGAGTGGGCACTGGCCAAGGGGTGCAGAGCCTGGGGCTGAGTGCCAGTGGAGATCATTCTGGGAGGTACAGAGCAGCCACAGAGTCTGTGCTTATCTTCAATGTCATGGACCAACTCCATAAGGAATTACAGAAGGAAAATCTGACAGGTAAAGAGACCTCCTTTACTTGGGGGCAAAGATGGAGGGTAAATATAGCTGCACTACCACAGGCTGAATGATCAGTGCAGAAGAGAGGAGGTTTAGAAGTCCTTAATATATTCTGTGTCAAAATGTTCATTTGTTAAAAGAGAGAAATTCCCTTGGAATTATATCTATTCTGAAAAAAAAAAATTAGACTATAATTCTTATATCCCAAATATCCACCAGTTCCAGTGGTTAAGGCTGTAGCAGAGTCTATTCTAAGTCTCCGAATCAAGCATATTTCTACCTCCCAGGTGAGTACCCTGGCCATTCTGAGGGACTTGTGGGTCTGTCTATGGTTTCTCATTAATATTTTCAAAAGTTTTTTGATTTCCTTGTCAGAAGTAATTCCTAAAATCCTCAAGTATTTTCTGAAGGAGATTTCTTGCTCTTTGGCCTGCCCATATAGCATGATTTGTCAGGTATGCATTGTGTCCACGAAACTCTAGTGATTCCATAGTGAATGATCCTGTATGTTTGCACTAATAATTGCTGAGTGTTTGTGCTGTTTTAAAACAAGCCATCAAAAAAAACCCCAAAAAGCATATATCTATTGGTGGTCATTATGATGGTTTCCCCTAAAGTGTATCCAGAGCTTAGGATTATGGTTCAATCCCACTGAAGTATTTGATTGCAAGTTTACCACATCATTTATGATTGTTACAGTTGAACCTTAGAACATTTTTAAAAGATGTGGATGGTGGAATTAAAGTGTATCAAGATAGAAAGCCTTACATTAAACAGTTTATAAAATGTTGATAAACAGAGAGATATGTATTTCTTAGAAAAAAAATTGACAGAAGCTGCTTTCTTAAATACTTTTGTGATAGGAAGTTCTGGAACACTTCTTACTATGAAATATTTCTTATTCCAGAAACAAAAGTATTGAAATGAAATCTACAGTAAAAGATTTCAGTGTGTCAGAACATTTCAGTATTTTCAGAACTCAGGATTCTCCATTTTTTCTCCTAATAAATCTGTTTATCTGCAGTTGATCTGTTTTATAAAAGATTTTCTTGAGTTTGTACTTTTTACAGATGTATTTTCTAAAGTGGAGATGCCCACCCATTATTGCTTGGCTCTGCTGGAGCTGAATGGCATTGGTTTCAGCACAACAGCCTATGAGACCCAGAAACAGGTCATGCAGGCTAAACTGAGCCAGATTGAGACCAAAGCATATCAGCTGGCAGGTCACAGCTTCTCCTTGACGAGCCCTGATGACATTGCAGAGGTACATGAGGGTTGGGGTGGGACAGGGAGAACTTCCCCAGAGGTTACCATCAAGAGGCTTTGGCTAAAATAAATTTTAAAAAGTCTACTTGGGAAGAACGCGTGAAGAAAAGACAAAATGCAAACCCAACTCTGCTGAGACTTCATTTATCCTTACACTCATTATGAGCTTGATGCCTGCAAGGGTCTGTGCCTCTCCTACTTGTGACTGATCATTCTGGTTTCTGCCAAATTTAGCAGAGATAAAGAAGCTGGAAGTGGAAATATGTATGTTGGAAATAGAAGCCAAGTGAAAATATGCATGTGGTTTGTATAGGATCTTGGCCTCTCATGGTGCATGAGATGATCTGCCAATGTAATGGCTTTTGGAGTAATTTGGATGAGTGGTACAGGAATGGAGAAGTTTTTTTGCAATGCCAGTGTCCTGCACATGAGATGTGATTTGGTGTCATGTAGTCTTGAGTCTAAGAAGAGTTGTACTGAAAAAGTTGCATTGTTACCCTTGTCCCTGTACAGGCATGAAAGAGAAGGAAAGACAGCTTTAAAAGTTTTGACTCAACTACTGTCTGCTTTTAAGAACCTTTTAAGAACTGATATTTTTTTAAAAAACCAAATTTCTATGTAAAATATCAATGCTTTAATTCCTGAAGAATTTCACTTACATTTTTTAATGTACATTACATGAGATAATTGAAATAGATTATAATTGCTGTGCATGCTTTTCACCCCCTCTTTTTTTTTTTCTCCATGTACTATTTTCTTGCTGAGGGGCTGTCCTTTATATGGAAGTAGTCAAAATTTGCAAGGTATCAGTCAAAGAAGTTCCACAGAAATATTCCTTCATTGTTGCAAATGTACAAGTCTTGCTCAGTAGCAGCAGCCTAAGTTAGAACTCGTGAAATAATGCTCAATTTCAGTTTCACTCTGCTTCGTGGAACAGGGGAAGTAAAGTTTTTTCTGAAATGCTGTTTCCTGAACTATAGAAGCTTATTTCTCACGTGGAAATGTATTACAAGTCATGTAAAGTATCTTGTATAGGTTAGTGGAACGTTACCCTTCTAGTTTTCTGTCAGTAAAACTTCTGTGCTACATAAATGTGCAAAAGAAAAGCTTTCTGTTCCCTTCTGCTAGCTGTGAAATGAAAGACAATAGCTGCTAAGTAGTGTGTAATGCTACACTGAAAGAGAGAGTGAAAAATTAAGAGCTGTATTCTGTCACCAAATGAGCATATACTTAATTTCCCAGTTTTTTCACAATTTGTTAGAAAAACTAATACTCCAGCTATTCTCTAAAAGGTATTTGTGACCACCTCTTTCTTTGCCATTCATATTGGTCTGAAGCCTGCTCCCTGCTAACACTTCTTTTTTTTCACCAATGTTCTTCCCACTTTCAGTCATCTGAACATTACATTTTATTACAGTTGACTGTCAGTAATAACCTCACTTATTGGATGGAGTTAATTACCTTTTCTAAAAACATACCTCTGAACTCAAACTTAGAGTGTTCAGAAAATGAGATTTTAAATTGCATTTCGTAGTTAATTAAAATGAGGAGGAATGACTTTGATAGCAGGGATCTTTAATCAGCTTTTTAATTACCTGAAGCATTTGTACTATCCTTTGGTTGGAACAAGCTGTTTAAGTGCTCAGTTGCTTTTGTTTTCTCCTGGGAGTAGTGGGCAGAAACTGATTTGAAATGCTGACCTCTTTCAGGTGTTGTTCCTGGAGCTGAAGTTGCCACAAAATGGAGAAGTGAAACTCCAAGGGAACAAGAAAACCCTGGGTTACACCAGAAGAGCAACTGCTAAAGGAAACAGGGTCAGGCTAAGCAAGCAGTTCAGTACAACCAAGGTACAGTAAAGTTTGTTTCTAGTCTGAAAGTAAATTTTAATTGCCTTTTGCTCCTCCAGTTATCACTGGAAATTCAAACTGGATTCTACCTTCTCTGTTAGCAGAGTAACTCCTGCTCTCCTAAAGCTTGAGTGCAGTGAGTACATGACTATAAATTGCAGGCTTCAATAAGAGTAAATCAGGCAGAATCTGATTTCCCAAATCATGTGTAAGACCAAAATAGCACAATAATTTTGTAAAGCCAATAGCAGAAGAATTTTTCCACATCAGCTTGAAAGAGACTTAAATACCATGTTGAATAAATACAATATTTTCTCTTCCTGCTACTATCAAATCTGTATTTTTTGCTTCAGAGAATTTGTCTTCAGAATGGCTAATCTGATGGTTTATCAAATTTAGTGTATCAGGAGCTTGTATAATGTGAAGGCTATTGACATCCTTGCCAGTTGATAAATATTGTGGACTTGCATTAATACCAACTGCTGCAGGCTAATGGGTGCTCTTGCCAGACAAGTGAAATTAGCAGATATATATGTTCCTGTTTTCAGGACTCATTAATCTGTATTGTTTTCTTAGTTTCCCCTTGTTCAGTGTAGTCTGTGCTCAGAAGACAAGTATTGATTTCTGGAACTTAAGTGGCAGTGAAGACGTTGAGTGCAGTGGTGGTGGCAGAGCAGGGAGCAAGAAGCAAAGGGAGGATTTCCTCCTTTTGTGATGTGGAGGGATGAAGCTGCAGCTGCCTGCTGCACACAAAAAAATGTTATTTTGAGAAATGTTTGCATGCCACTGTCTTTTGAAATTCTTGTTAGTCCGTTTATATTTCTGATTAAACATGAAAGGATTTGATTGCTAGTGATCAGCTTTGTCTTTCAAGGAGCATAGTCAAGGGCTTCACTTTGTGTTCCTAGTGTACAGATAGGAGAGAGCAGGGAGAAAAATATGCAAGAAGATGGAGGAGAAGCATTAACGCTGGACAAGAAGAGACAACGTAGGGGACCTGTGGCAAGTGATGCTTTATTTCATCATTTCAGGTGGTTTATTGGTTGGTGCTGATTAAGAGTGATGTCCAAAGACAAGTGGTTGTCTTCTCATGGGTAATAATGGAGCTGTGTCAGGTGGTGCTTTGATTACCCAGGTGTAGGTGGTGTAAGTGGAGAGGATAGGGATTTAATTTTAAGGCAGTGACACTGGAAACTCACTGTGGGTGAAGGAGTCACTTTTTCCTGCAGAACTGCAAAAACTTTATAAATAAAGCTTTAAAGGCCATTGATTAGTTGTGCCCTTTTCTTCCCACAAGGATGTTTTGGAGAAATTAAAGACGCTTCACCCATTGCCAGGGCTGATATTGGAATGGAGGAGGATCAACAACGCCATTACTAAAGTGGTGTTTCCACTACAGAGGGAGAAGCGATTGAATTCTGCACTGGGAATGGAAAGGATATATCCAATTTCACAGACTCACACAGCTACAGGTGAACAAATGTGTGCAAAGGCCTCACTTCTTACTGGCTTTTTGTCTTCTCATATGTGTGTGCAGCTTTTCTAAGGGGAAAAGATAGGAAATCAAGCCTGTGCACTACTTCAACCAAACAAAAATACTGGTGTATCTATTTGACATATATCTGCCTTAGAAAACAAGATGTATTTGAAATAGCTTTTGTGTTCACTGAGCATTATTATTAATTTCTTGCACATTTCTTGCACACATGTAAATCTCTGACTCCAGAACAGGTGCTGGATTTGGGAGTTTCTTATTAGTGATACAAAAATGGGGAACCATCACAAGCCGATTAAACACGATTTCTTTTCCTTTTTAAAAATTTGATCAGTGGTCGTGTCCTCTCTCACTCTCCTGCCCATTGCATTTTGGAGATGCAGAGTGTGTGCAGCTGTGCTGACTTAAAGAGACTCCTTTTGGACCCTTCCTTAGTTCTCCCTTGTCTTCCTTTCAGGTCGAGTAACCTTCATAGAGCCAAATATCCAGAATGTGCCAAGAGATTTTGAGATTGAAATGCCGACTGTGGTTGAAGAAAGCCCACCCTCCCAAGCCCATGGAAATGCTAATTCTCGTGCTGCTTTGGGGGGCAGGTAGGAGGATCTTGGCAAAGCTTCTGTCTAATCTTAATGTGGTCAGGTTGTCCAATTTCTCTTTTCTGACTTCACCTGTGGCTGCTGTCATGTCAGTGTGACTTGTTATTCAGTGTTTCTCTTACAGGGGAATAAAGACCTAAAAATCAGTGATACATGAAAGACGTAATAATGCTAACAGCCTGTGGTTTCATGTAGCTATCTGCTTTCTTTTTGAAGTCCTTTATGAAACCCTTCAGTGAGATGAGCCTTATGCTCCCAGCTGTTGGGTGGAAGTAACTAAATGAGTGTGAAAAAAGCTCAACTGAAGTTAGAATCTGGTTTGACTTGCTAAGAGCTACTCTGAAAGAGGATAGGATATTGTGGCAAAAGCAGAAAAAAGTTAATTTTTTTTATGCTGTGCAGCTCGGTTTGTAAAGGGAACAGGGGTGAATGTATTTTTCATTCTTCGTTAATAATTTTATTTGTGATAATGACCTGCAGAAACTACCAGGTAGCAGAGGAAGATTTCTCAATTTGGTTTCTGTTAACCACATGCCCTGTTTTCTATGGTTCTGCAGTTCTACTTGGACAGCATTCCATGCCAATGCCTAAACAGTTGCATGGCAGTCTAGTGAAATACCAAGGTGAATCTTTTAGCAACTACCTTGTGAGCTTTGAGGCTTCATACTTGGTGGTACTTTTCTGCCCTTTCAGTTTCTCTTTCCTTTCAGGTTCTTGTCCCATTTATTTCACCTGAGTGCCTTTTCTAAGCTTTTTTCCCCACAGCAAGATGTGAGAAATTTGAGAAGGTTTTTGGTTCTTCTGTCTGGCACCTCCTACCACCATGTGTTTAACACCCTTGTGCCTTGGGAAAGAAATGGAAAGAGAACTCAGGAGTGGAAGGATCTTGTCCATCTCTCCTCAGAAGAACCAGGCATAGCCATGGAGGCAGGAATGTCATTCTGACTTAAAGCTGTGGCAATGCTCAGGCTTGCAGCAGCTTGTCGGAATGGCTGGGGAGTGTGCTGGTTTCTTGAGAGTCTTCCTTGTAGAGAAGAGCCCATCAAAGGAATGGAGTGTCTGCCAGACTTGGAGAGGTCTGTTTCTCAGGCTGACTTTTCCTACATTTTCACACATTCCTTAGTTAAGCAGCCACTGTGTTATGAAGATGGGCAATCCTAAAGGCACAGAAATGACTGCTGGCACAAAAGAAACTGCCATCCAACCAAGTCTGATAGGCCTTCCAGGCTTTGGTCCAGACTGTCTATTATCTTACTAACTAATATTGCTACTCTTTCCTCCTGTTGTAAGAAGCTTCTGACCAAAGGAGTGTAGCTAAATTAGGTCATAGTATAAAGCCCTTACACATTTAACTAAACTGAGAACCTATGGGGAACAGTGTGATTTTCTGCAGTACCCAGACATGTAATTGTCCCTCACCTTTATTTCTTTTGAAAATTTATTTCTGTGATTTTTGTGCTTTTATATCATTGCTCCCTACCATTCCTGAAATGACAATATTTAAGAAGAAAAGGAAGTGCACAAGGGAGAGCATGATGTCTTTTCTGTGCTCTGCTGAAACTAGTCTTGATCTCAGAGATACCTTTTCATTTTGATAAAGAACTTGCTCAGATCCCTGATCCAAACATCAAGGGCTTATAAAATCCTTTTGCCTTCCAGTGAAGAGCCCATTGGACTGTCTGGTAGACTGGTGCTGATGGGAGTATGTGATGTGAATGGTGTCAGAGCTGTGCACTGTTCAGTGGATATGCTCATGGATACAATTCCATCTGCAGCTACAAATAACTTGGTGGGACAGGAGACCTAAGCAAGCCCTGAGAGGATGCAGAGCACCTGGGTGACACTGTAAATTTTTGGCCTCCCAGAAAAGAAAATCAAGTAGCTTTGGGGAGATTTTCCCCACAGTCTTTCAGGAGGAAATGTGCAGTGTGGTATGAGCACATCTTCTGCAACTTCTGCTCTGTTTTCACAGGCTTACTTGGGAATGTGTGTGCATGTGCAGTAATGAGGGTGATGTTGGGGTGGGGGATCTTTCTGCCTCTGCTAGGTATGGCCTGGTGTGTACATTCTGCAGGGGAGAATGATGTTGAGAGACTTGACACTCAAGGTGGAGTGTTGAATTTTTAGGATTCCTGTGACTCTGTTGTCTTTCTTGAATGCGCTCATCACAGATCTGGGGCCATTCATCTTACCTGTTTTAGAGTGGAATGATCCAATTTCTGAACTGAATCCTGAATGTACTAGGAGATTTATCCCTAAGTCTTTTCAGAATCAGTAAATCTCTTTCAGGTATTGATGTGGTCTCTGTCCAGTTCCCCCATGGTAAAATTTGGGTATGGATTGTCCAGAAAAATGGAATAGAGGCCACTGTCTCACTTGTTTCATTGATTCTTTGTGGTAAAACTGATTATGCATCTCTTAGTATTATAGAAATTGGTGAAGGGCAGTCATTCTTTTTCTCCACAGATGCACAAAGCATTCCAGTATTTTGCCTAATGGGCTAAAGGTTCAAGCTGCAAACAGATCCGAAGAAAGAGGAATACCATTTTCTGTTAGCATGAGGCATGCTTTTGTTCCCTTCCCAGGTAATGCCCAGGTCCTGTTCTGGAATTGTTAAGTATATGGTTAGCAAAAAATCCTAAATGTAATGAAGGTTTAAGAATTGGTAACAGTATATATGTGTCTGAGCAGCCTACTTGGAAAACTAGTGCAGTAGTTAGCATGCCTTCAAAATTATTCACAAGACTTTAAAAGAGAGAGTTTCAGTTGGGGAAAGTATTCAAATGATATCATTCACATGTTCACAATTTTATTTCCTCTTTAAGAATACCTGTTTTGTAAAGAGGTAGTAGCTAAGGCAGCTCTTAATACACAAATTGCACTCTACCTAGTGTTCTTTCTATCCAAGTGTCAGTTCTGACATTGCCTGCTCTGTCTCAGACGCCTGGACAGATACTTGTTTCTTTGGTTTTGATGGATTCTAGCTGTAGTGACTGGATGTAAAGCAGGCAGGCCTGAGCATTGGGGAAACAGGCAAGAATTTGTCTGATAGAAATTGCTGTGAAAAACTGTCAGAGCAGAAGATAAAGGATGGGTTCAGTCCTTCTTGCTGGCAAGTTGGATGGAATATTGGAGTAATTTATGAAATAATGCTTTCTGATAACTTCTTGACTTCAGGTGGCTTAATCTTGGCTGCTGATTACTCTCAGCTGGAACTGAGGATCCTTGCTCATTTGTCTTGTGACTGTCGCCTCATTCAAGCCTTGAATGGTGGTACTGATGTCTTTAAGAGCATCGCAGCAGAATGGAAAATGATGGATCCTGAAGCTGTTGGAGACAGGACCAGGCAACAAGCTAAGCAGGTAATTTCAGGAAAAAAACTCACTAGCAGCTTTCTGGGCAGGAAGGTTCAGTGTTCAACACATTGTGGAGTCACAGTAGTATGTTTTTCTGTGTGAGTTCAGCCATGATTGTTCAGTAGTTGCTTTGTCCGTCCTCCCACTCCCACTACGTTGCAACTGGAGCTGTCGGGATTTTGGGGGATGAGGGTGGAGAAAAGCAGCATGGATGGCTTGGACTCAGAGAGGGTCTCTCTTCTTGAATACTTGCCCTTGTTTCCATACACTTGTCTGCCAGTGAATCACATTTTGTTTTGGTTCTGCTTTCTCTGCATGGCTGACCATACGGCTGCGATTCTTCACCCTGTCCTCTGGCAGATTTGCTATGGAATCATCTATGGAATAGGAGCAAAATCTTTAGGCGAGCAGATGGGGATTGATGAAAATGAAGCTGCCAATTACATTGAGTCCTTCAAATCAAGATACACAGGTTTGGATATGGCTGTTTGGGAGCTGGGTGGTGGTGGTGGTTGTTGTTTTTAATCCCTTCTCTCCATGTCTCTTCAAATCCTAAATTTGTCTCAACCTACTACTCGTATCTCTTGAAAATGCTTTTCATTTTGAAAATGTCCAGTGCATGAACGCAGCAGTTTAATACTCTGTAATGTTTTACTCTCTGGTTGTAGTCACCTTTAGGACTTTGTTCTTTATGTATTACATTAATTTTTTTTTTGTTATTTTGGTTAAATAATAAGCCCTGAGGAGTCATTTTAAAGCTCTTAAGTTTTGGGATGAGACACATGGTTTTTCTTATTAAAACACAGCTTCAAATGATATGCTGTGACAACTTTAGACCATGCTTAATATTTTTAAATATAACCATTTCTTTCTTCTGCTCTTGTCTTCTGCTTTCATGGAGTTCTAAACTGTTTTGCATATTGCCCTTTAATTTTTATCCAGCTGCTCAGAGTAGCTCTCCCATGTTTTGTAAAAAGACATTGTTGTGTTTCTAAGAAGCATGTTAATTTTTAGGAAAGCTGTAGAAAGAACAGAGCTGTAATCAGAAAAAGAATGGAGGGCAAATGGGACAAGAGGCAGCTAGCTCTAATCATAGGACTTGAAAGTGAGCTGGAAAACTATATTCTGGACATTTAGGGTTTGTTGCTTTAGGAGACAGATGCAGAGAAATGGTTTTCTATTAACAGTCTGTTTAGTCTCCATTAATTTCTGAATAGTCTCTCCTTCGTGACCATTAGGAAGGACTTCCTGTGTCCTCTCTCTTGGCACATGTGCATGCATGCAAACTGCGTGTACCTTACACTGTAACTTCACTTCTCATGGATTTTCACTTGGTATGTGTTGCCAGGCTGACTGCTAAATGACATGCCTAATGAATTGACTGATGCCATCAATCTTGATTTTGAATAGCTCCTTTTACATCTTATATTTTGTAAACATGGAAAGAAACTGTCTGAAGTTAACTTTCCCCACTTTCGTACAGTTGTCACCTGAATTTGCAGTGCAGTTCATTCTTCCCTATCTCACCTTTCTTTGACCTAAGTTTCTCTAACACTCTCAGTGAATTTGCTCCTTCCTTGCAAAGTGCAGGTGGGTGATTTTCTTTCATCCTAGAATCTGAAGGGACACAGCCTGAAGTCAGGCAGCCTGAGGCATCAAGGGCTCTGGCTTCTGCTTTCAATTTGTTCCCTCCCTACTACTTGTCTTTCCAGTGCTGGTCCAGGTTCTGACCTCTCCATTATCAATAATACACGTATGACCCTCTGTGCCTGGGCACTGTGCAGAATGGATTTCCCACCTCCTTGTGCACAGCCAGATATCCTGACACTGTGCACTCTCTTCCATCTCAAAAGTCTTAATAGGTTTTGCAGCAGAGCTGAATGAGTGATCGTGTGCCTTTGTCCACTGATGGGGTCCAGGAAATTTGAAGGATTTCCTCTGTGCTGCTTGGCTGCCCCAGACTGCTTTCAGTGACCCCACTGAGAAGTCAGTACAGAACATCAGCTGTATTCCAGAAAACTTTCTCTCTTCTTTCACAGGGGTTCAGAAATTCTTGAGGGAGACAGTGCGGAGCTGCAGAAGGGATGGGTTTGTGCAGACCATCCTGGGGAGACGGCGATACCTGCCAGCTATCAAAGATCCAAATCCCTACAGCAAAGCTCATGTATGTTGAGTGCCATGCCTTTTTTTCTTTAAATATTCTTTTTTAGTTTTATTTTTAAAATACCAGATTTCTTCGCATAGCCATGTCTGCAGTTTTACAAGGTTTGTGAGCCATCTTAGTCATGACCTTCCACTTCTTGCTTAGTTCATTGTTCCCTCAGTCATTCTCTGAATAACAGCTTTTGTCATGTCTTGTTTGACGTAAGTCTTCTGTGACTGGGTGTGCAGCTGTCATCACTGTGCTAACCTCACTTCAGAACTCCCACGTTGGAGCTGGAGTGAGTAATTTATTGAAATCAATGGACATGATTTTAAAAAGCCTCCACACAGTGATACACTTTAACTCTTCAGGCTGAGTTGCTCCCACTCAGCAGTCTTTGTATGTTACATGCTGTCAGCATTTGAGCAAGACAGGGCATTTAAGTCCTGTATTTCTGGATATTTGTTTCTTTTCTTATTTTCCCTGAAAGGAAAATGGCTTTAACTTCTTAGATAAATATTTACTTAGTATACACCTTTGCACTAGCATTAATTTTTTTTTTCCAGGTCATTTTGGACACTTCTGCCACAGCCTCTACTCCAGTAACAGTAAATTGACCCCCTAGGGAGGTCTTTCTGTGGGGAGGAAGCAGTATAGTTCTCAGTAGGAAGCTGGATCAAGTTGTGTGGAATTAAAGACTAGGGTAGAAGAGGGAGGAAGTGGGGGTGTTTGTACTCCATATAGTTCACAAGGAAACAAGGAGGCTTTCAAAAAACTTTTGAAAATATTTTGGACCATTTGATCTGAAAAATACTTCCTCAGGAAGCTTTGTAGATTCATCTTCTGTTCAAATTTGATTTAGTCTTTAAAATCATATTAAAGACCAGTTAATGAATTATCTTCACTTTCATTCATCATCCTCAAAATTCTTTGCACATGTTTCAGCTCTAAACAAATAGAGAAGAAGCTTTGAATACAGTTTTCTTGTCTGAGGAGGGGACTAGTAGAGAAGTTGGTTGTGTTGAAAAATAATGGTGGTCTGGTGTGTTTTTGCACAGCTGTAATGCTCTGGCAGTCAGGATTTAATGTGGCAGACCAGATTGTTAATCCACAAAGTCCAGTTACTTGCCTTTGGTTGTCCATCCCTTTGAAGATAGGCAGAAGTGTCTTGTGGTGCTTGGATTAACTGAGATTTTTCCACTCCCTTTGAAACTCTTACCATGTGTATATGCTTATTCTTGTGGATTGTGACTCTTGCAGGTTATTACCCTTGATATTCGTTACTTTTAAGTTTGTGGAATTTTCTCAGGCGCCTGTAGAAATTTTGTGTCTGAAGCTAGTCTATAATGTGCTTTTCTTTCAGGCAGATAGAACAAACTCTTCATTTGGAAGTTTTACTATGTGCATATTTGGCCATGTATTTATTATTTTTAATTAAGTACATGTGACATGCTGGATTTGGTTTTTTGGGGGTGAGTTTTGAGAACAACTGTCTCTGTTCAGGCAGAGCGACAGGCTGTGAATACAACTGTTCAGGGATCTGCTGCAGATATTGTCAAAACAGCCACTGTGAATATTCAGAGATGCCTGGAAGCTTTCTCCTCTGTGTTCAAGTCCCATGGACATCTGGAGAGCTCCTTCCAGAGAGATAAGACCGGTATGGATGCCTCTTCTTTGCACACTGGAGCATGATTTTCAGTGTTACTAATGTTAAAAAAAAAAAAAAAAAAAAAAAAAAAACAAACCAGTTTCCAACTGCAATGATGTACGAGTACTAATGAATGAAAGTAGAAAGTATGGTCTGGTGAACCATTCACAGAGAAGATTAAGCAGCAGTTTTGGCTTTTACTTCGGAGTTTGTCTTTGAGTCATTCAGAAACTGAGCTAACACTCTGGGCTAGAAAGTATCATGTGATTTTTCTCGTGTCTTTTTTATCTTTCTATGTGCACCCTCAGAAAAGATCAAGATCTGACATTAAAAAAAAGTTAGTGCCTTTGGCCCTAGGGGTGGGAGATGTTTTATTTCCTGGCAGTGGTAAGTCTGTGTTTAAGGGGCAAAAAAGTCATAAGGAAGGAGGAAGAATGCTCAACAAACTAAAGCAAATGTGACCAGAACAGAGAGTCCAATTACCTCAGAGCAGATCTTGCAAAGGTTGGCAGTGAGAGTTCCTGTGTGATGTGGTCTGTGATGCCACCACAGAATTGTTCAGAAGTGGGAAGGAGGAACTGAGCAGACACTCTGGCTTCAGAGGCACTGAAAAATTTGAGTGGGACAACTTCTGGTTCCAAAAATACATTTTTTGGTTAGAATTAACTCTGGAATTTGTTGGCTAGAATTTGATGTACAGAGACTCCGTGAGTATTATACAAAGCACTTATTGGCATAAGTTTTTTTTGGCTGCAGATAGCAAAGCTGTGCTGGGGTGCTCATTCCCAGAGGAATGCCACAAAGACTTTTTTTAGCATAATGTAGATGGTGTTTTGTTCATCAGGCGTATTTTAGAAAGACAGGAGATGGAGAGCTATATTTCTTTGACAGTTCTTGTGCTTCAGTTGAAACATGCAGCTGTCTTAATATGAAGGGTGTTATTTGGAAACTAAATAATTAATTGCCAAACCTCTAAAAATGTATCAGGGAGTTTACTTTGGAGAGACCAGATTCAGAGGTCAGCTATGAGTAGAAGGCACGTGCTTGGCACAGCTTCATGCCCCTCCTAGGAGCAGAAGCCACTGACCTTTGGCCAGTGTAATTGTAGGGAGGTGAGTAGATACATTTGTGGCAGTTTTTCCCTACTCTGATACTGAGTGTTTAAGGAACTGGAAGGAATTCTTTTTCAGCAAGTTAGAAATGCCTGTGCCATCAGAGGAACATCCTGCATTATGTTGCTGCTTCAACATTGCTGCTTCAGTGTGAGGCTTGTGTGAGGAACTGATGATGGCTTGAAACCCTTTCTGTGAACTGAAGTCCTCCTGTCAGCTAACCTGAGAAATAAATAACTTTTGAGTCTGTGTGTGAGGTTGTGTTTGTTTATTTTAAAGTACCAACAGCTTTTACCATTGAAGGGTTTGTTTTATTTTTTGTCAGGGAAGGCTTACCAGGATCTTGGTTTTGTCAGCTGCTTACTTGTTTATTCAATAATTGCTCTTTTTTTCCTTCCTCTGTTTTACTCAGGAGCTACAGTTTCAGAAACTGCATTTTGCAGGAGGCTTACTGCTTTCTTAAACTTACCATTAAAATGTTTCTGGAAGAAAAGCAGAACCGTAATTCATTCCCAGAGAGAGTGTTGTAAACCAGCTTCTGATTAAACTTCGCATGATTTTGTTTAAAATTTATTTTTAAAACAGATGGTTCAGGAGACACAACTATCTCTTGTTTCCATTATGATTCATATCTTTATAATGTAAGGCTGAAATGTGTATATCTAAAACACTTTTCATTAACATTCTTTCCCTCAGTAGCTGTACAAATATTGATAGAACAGCAATGATTTGTGGTTTTGTTTGTAGGCATGGGCTTTTTAATTTTAAAGTTCCTCACGTTCTTTTTCTCAGCATTAGGAATTTGCAAAGGTTTTTGATACAAGCAACACACTTTTTTATGATGGTACCTAACAAACTCTGCCCTTCACCTGTGCAGGAAGGCTGTTGAGGAGGAGAAATGCAGGGATGTTACATCCCATCAGAGGAGGCTTCTTTATTCTCCAGCTGCACGATGAGCTCCTCTATGAAGTTGCAGAGGACGATGTCATCCAGGTACAGCCCTGCAGTTCCTCTGTCAGCTCTATTGTGTCACTGTATTTCAAACAAGCCTTCCTTCTAGGAGCTCACATTCTCTTCCCTGGATCCCCTTTCCCTGCGTGCTGAAAGGTCTGTGAAAACAAAATTCAGCTGGATATAAAAAACATGTTTGCATGCTTGATCCCTTGATTTTCAGACTCAAGCCATCCTCATGGCCAAAGTTCACTTTCAGCATGTGTTTTGTTGCTTATAACAGCAGTTCATGCAACTTCTCTGTGAGGCTTGGTGAGTGAAGTGGCTTAGTATTGGTGACAGGTGTAGGGGGAAGTGTTTCCTTATCTGGAGGTATTTTTGCCTCCCTGTTTATGCTCTGGTGCCTAACTCAGAACACGTATTATTACAGCTGTGGTTTGTACTCTGTGCAGGGAGAGGAGGATTCTATCCTTTTGGTACTGCTTCCTCATTCCCTACCTACTTGCCTTCCTGGTGCTGGTTGGCAGCACGGTAGGTACAAGGAATGTGCTCTGTGGTTTTAAAGTGCCTTTTGTGTGTGTGTGTGTGTGTGTGCATGCTCTTCCTCCCTGAAGGCACTCCTGTGCCTGGGCACAGAGGTGTCTGTGTGACAGCTCTCAGGGGCAGGTGTTTGAGCTGGGTGTTGGCAGCTCAGTGTTTCCCAAGTCCTGAGCACAGGGAGGCTCCCAGGCCGTGCTTCCATATCTTGGGATGCCTTGGGGATACCTTTCTTCCACTTCTGCACAGGCACATTGTTAATGACAAAAGGTGACTCCTGAAGACAAGCAGTAACTCCTAGTCTGAAAGAGCTTTCAGCACTGCTGACTGGCCTGAGTGTGCATGTATATATTAATAAATATGTATTAATAAAAATATGAAGATATACATGAGTATAGCTATTAATATATATATATATATTTAAATAAAAACAAAAGGGTTGATATTTTTGTCTTGAATCTCAGCTCAAGCTTTTTCTCATTTTGCCAGCTTTGTTCAGACATCTGCTGCTTCAATCCAGGCAGGCTGTTTTAGAGACAAAAAGGCTCCTAATATTCTTCTTGTAGAAGACTGAAATCCCCTGAGTATAGGCTTTAACATCTTTAGATACTGACTCCAGTTTATCATGGTGTTCTCAGGAGAACTGGAAAATGGATGGATTTGCTTATTATTTACTGTATTCTATTCTTTTCATGAACTACCTCAACTTCAAGAGCAATTATTACCAGCTTTTCTAACTTCCTTCAGATATATTTCTCCATAGATTTTTCTGGGCAGTTGCTTAAACCAGCAGGTTTTCCTGTCTCCCCTGCAGCACAGCTGCTGTCCCTGGTTCTAGGTGCAGCAGCCCTAATCTGATGTTCTTTGCTGGTGCCATGTGCTGGACTTGTGACCATTCTCAGAGAATCTCCTTCTGTATGGTTCATGTTTCTTTTGATATGCTGGGCCCCAAACTTGATCAAGGCTGGAGTGGTTTGAATAGAGTGGAAAATGGATCTGTGTGTCATGCAAGCAACATTTTCTGTGTTCCAGAATTTCATTTCCTTGTTTTCTCACAGCAGTGTGCCTTGCTTAAGACCTGCTCAGTTTTTAATCTCTGATAACCCCATTTTTTTCCTGCTCAGGCAGTTATTCTTCATCCTATTTTGGAACAGTAGATTATTTCTGTCCTAATTCTCTACCCTGCTTCTTTCTGCTCTATACTCATCTGTGCTGAATTACATCCTATTTCAAAGCATTTTCTAGGTTATCACAATCATTTTGAAATGCAGAATGTAGGGGCACAGGGGTTTGGAAGACAAATCTTCCCCTAGTTCTTAATACTGTTGTAAACGCTTGTGCTCTGAGCTCCTCGAATCCCCTCCTCCATTACCCAGCAAAAACTATGGAGGAATTTCTATGGTGGGTACCTGTGAGGAAATTATGAAAACACATGGAAGGGTCAGAAAGCTTGAATAGTTCCCTCTGCTGACAGAGTGGCTTCTAGCTGAGCTGAGGAATCACTGTAATTTAAAAGTGTCTTTTCACTCTGCTGTGGAAAGGTTCATGGGATGGTGTGGATTGGAAGATTCATTCAAATAAGCAATCCAGGACAGGCTGGATTCTGCACGGGTCTTGGGGGAGGAAAGGGAGTACCTCTATCCAGGGGAGGTTTTTACAGTCAGGGAAAAAAAATCCAGTCTCTTGTAATCCAAATAGTTGCAGAAAGAAATAATTTCTGTCTTCTAACTGTGTATTGAAGTGAGTGTTTTCTCAGGAATACTTTTGGAGGGCAGAGAACAGTTACCTCATATGTTTACTAGAGGGCAGGAGTTGCCTTAACTAAACACTGAGGGGAAACCTGGACAGTATTTGTAGCACCCACATGGAATGTGACCTGCTTTCCCAGAGGTTTATAGTTTGTGTTTCACAAAGTGCTTTTCATGCTGGCACAGCACGGAGGAGCCACTGTTCTTTGCTTCTGGCAAAGTTGTTTTGTGTCTTACTTTCAGTACATTGAAGTTTTCAGAACAGATTCCATGAAACACATAAGAGTTATGCAGCTGAGTGAAAGATGAGACTCTGCAGGACTCTCAAGTGTTTAATAGAAAGTTAATCTTGGCCTCTTTTCTAAGTAGTCTTAAACACTGCAGAACCAGTCACAGCTCTGTGCTGCATAAAATCTCTCTGGCTTTATACAGGTTCTCCATTCATAAACACCAATTAGGATTTGGTTGCATTCCCATTGGTGGTAAGTCAGTCCACATAAATGCAGGAGAGGATTCCAGGTGTCTGCCTGCCCCAGCTATTGACAGAAACCCAGAGCATTGAAACTGTGTGTGTGTCTGATGCCTGACATTTTCTCTTAGGTTGCTCAGATCGTGAAGCACGAGATGGAAAACGCCATCAAACTCTTGGTGAAACTGAATGTTAAAGTGAAAATTGGCCCCAGCTGGGGAGACCTGCAGGACCTGGAGCTGTGACAATGCTGTGTGGCTGTCCCATGCGTGAGGAGGCAGAAGCACCATGGACCGGGCAGGGCGAGGGCCTGTGATCACCTGCTGGCAGTGTGATCCTCCTGTGCTGTGTTCCTACTGGCAGGGTAACAAGCTGCCTTCTGAAACACGTGGTGGAACATGGTATGAATTCACCAAGCCAAACCCTTCAGAGCTCAGTCAGAGCACTGAAGCGTGTTTACAAAACTGTGAAATGATTAATTGTTAAAAGAAGGGTATTTAAATGAATTCTGTTAAAGTGTGCTTGATCTTGTACAAACCTCCGAAGCCTAATGAATTTATTACGTATGAAATGAGCTGGATTACTTTATTAAAACAAGGCACAAAGATAATTTGGCAGTTCTTGTGTGTAATTGTCTAGGGCAAAAAAAGTCATTGTGGTTGCACTTGATGTAGAATTTTGCAGGCCTCTGCCAGGATTATCTTGTACTATCAGGATTCTGCTGATGACACTCAGGTGCTGAAGTGGCTTTGCAGCTGGTGGGATTTCTCACTGAGCAGCTGTGCAGGGTTCACAGCAAGTGGAATTTGTGCTTGGTTGGCCTCTGACTTTTAAGAAAGCATTTCGGTGACTGACTGCTGTAATCCATCCTGCTGCTGCCTTGCAAACTGGCCTCAAGAGGGATATTGTTTGGAGTCTCTTGAGTTAATACAAAATCACCAGTAGAAACATTTTAAAGAAAGAAGCTCAATGAATTGGTTAAAAACTTAATGGCAATGCATATTTTTGTGAAGAAGAAAACCAGCTCAGTCTGGCCAGCTGACATGGCAGCCTTGCTGGAGTTTGAGGTCTGCTGTGTTTGAGACGAGTCATTACGCTATGGTGGGTGACCTGTGGCTCTTCATTCAGAGACCATTCTCCTAAGGAAGCCTCACACCTGCCTGTTGGCTGCCCCACTAAAACCTGCTGAGGTTTCTCCCACTCTTTGCCTCAGTGTCTTTGGCTCTGACCCTGTGATGAGGCAGAAGGTTTTCCTGGGAGTTTGGGCTTGTCAAGCTGAGCTGGGATCAGATCCTTCAAAAGAAGGGGCAAGGAAGGAGCTTGCAGGGAACTGATCTGCCACTATTTGGCATTACTCTCCCCACTAATACCTTCTGGTCTGGCTAAATCTCACATCACATGTTCTCATTTCCCTTCCAGACAGTTGTGACAGTAACACAAGTTCAGCTGCTTTTGTTAACTTCACACAATGCCTGACCTTGAATTCTGTCATTTTCATCGTCTAGCCCTTGTGTGTTACAAGAAAAGGGAGGACAAGTGCCTCCCGTCATCTTCCTTATGCCTCTAATTATTGTATCATGTCTTTTTTCTGCAGTTCCTCCCTAATGTAATCAATCTCCATCTTTCCATTCTTGCCTCCTGTGGGAAGTTTTCAAGCCCCTAATTATTCTTTCATTTCTGAACTTCTGCTGGCTCCTTTCTAAGCAGTGTACTTTTGAAGCTGCTTTTTCAGCCTGATCTGAGAGGATGCAGACTTGGCTTTCAGCAGCCTGAGAGGGGGCTCGAGCTCATTAACTTCAAATGCGGCACTTTTGGCAGGGCCATTATCCCGACATCAGAAGTCCCTGGCACGGAGGGCTGGAGAACACAGGGAGTTTTCAAAGATGGTAACGGGGCCTCCCTACCAAAGGCTGCATGCCAGACTCTGATCCACCACCTGCCTCTTGTGCAGCAAAACGGACACGTGGTCCTGAGCCAGAGCCCCAGGTGGGCCTGCTGTGACTGCCCTGCTCAGCACCCTCTTGGCCTTCTTTCCCCTTCTGTGTTCCACCTTACATTGAGATTTTTTTTGTTTTCTTCCTGCCTGCTCTATGCCGTGGCTTTCTATGACATCTGTCACCTGATGGCTGAACTCTTTATCCACAGCATTGTTTTTTTCTCTTAGTTTATTAAAGCTTTTGTTGTTAATAGATCCGAGCTGTGGCACCCTGGTGCCTGACCATTTGTGTGCTCTGCCTGTGAAGATGCTGGCTTGGACTCATTATCAGTTCACATGGCCTGATGATTTCCTGTCCCTGGGTGTCCTGTGGTGACACACCTGTGCCGTATTTCAGGCCTCACTGGGGCTGCTGTCATTTGGGCTGCTTGTTCTTTGGCACGTTACAGTATTTCCCTCCCACACACTGCCTTCAGAATTTCCAAAGGATGGATCTCACCCCTATTTCTCAGCAAGCTCTCTAGAAGGGGGTGGTGCTAATTGGTAAGGGGATTAACATGTACCCAAACTCATTTTGACTAACAAACTCGATGGGTTCATTTTAATTAAGCAGTAATTTGGAGCAAATGAGAAGATAAGAGGTAGCCACTGTGGCGTTTGAGTTGTGTTACCAGGACTGGCTCTGAGCTGTTGTCTGATTGCTGCTATTTACATTCCTCAATTCTGATTAGACTTTAACTCTCAGTGAGACTGAGCAGTGGAAGCAGAAGAGGGCTTAGGTTAGGTAAGCAGAGGCACTGGCCAGAAGTGCAGAAAAGGGTATGTGTTGTTTTCTGAACGTGGTAGAAGGAGCCTGGCCACTCACATTACTTACCTATATTAGCCTGTGGGCTCCTTTTCCCCCACCTCTGATGGGGTGAAGCCTGTGTTTAGCTGGAAATTGGGCTTTTTATTAATTCAGGACCTGACAAGCAGAGTGCAGGTTAGTCTCAGTCTCTGTGTGGTCAGGATGAGATGCATCTGGTAGTGTTTGCTCAGTTCCTCAGCTTGTTTGTGTGCTTCTCTCTCTTCACAGCCCACTCCAGCACAGCCTGGGACAAGGACAGGTGAACGCTGCAGAAGGAATGAGAGTTCTGTTTGTTAGAACTGTTGGCAGCCTTGTCCCTTGGTGCACCCAGAATTGCTACTGCACTGCCCTTGCCTGGCTCCTGCACCAGCAGGGGTGTGTCTGCCTGCCAAAACAAATCTGGTTGGGATGCAGTCCTGGCAAGCAGCTGTGGTCACTGGGAGTGCTTTGTCTTCACATGATGGGAACCTGCAGGACCCAGCTCCTCACCGGGAGAGCCTGTCAGCAGCCCCGGTCTGGTTGGTTCCCATCTGCCTTCTGCTCAAAGTGACTTCAATTTGCATTCAGATGGCTACTGGTACGGGGCAGAACTTGCCCAGCCTTGGTAGCAGGAACTCACACCTTTGGTGTTTGCTGCAGCCTCTTGGTGCTTTTCCTCACATGCAGACCACAAGCTTGTTTTGCCTGGGTCCTTCTACTGCAGCTTTCCTTTTCTCCCTTGCTACTGGAAGCAGTGACAGGCAGGTGACAAATAATGACACTGGTAATCTGATCTGGTTTGATCCTTCTGCCTTTCTCCCATGCTGCTTGCGTTTCATCAATAGAGTTGTACGGAGCTGACAAGAGGGAGCTGGGAGCTCAGCACCTTTGGCTGACATTTAAGCTTCTCCTGGCAGAGCAATTCAGATGTGCTGTTGGGAAGTGCTCCCTCCCTTCTGAGAGCTCAGCCTGTGCGCGACTGTGTTTACCCTGGAGTGGGAAGTGACAGGAAGGGGGCTGGGAAGCCCGGGCCCAAGGCTGGTAACATTCCCGGGGGCTGGTATGAGCTCCACGTGAGCTCCCTGCAATGGAGCATGGGAGCAGAAGCTGGGATACGGTTCTGTCCTGGCACGAGGTCCTGAGGGAAGGGAGGTGACCATCCCCACCCCAGCAACAAGCAGGACTGCAATTTTTGTATTCCTGAATGAGAAGTGTAAGCTCCACCCAAAGGCTTTACACAAACCATGCCCCTTTGAAATACTATAAAGAATCTAGGAGTAGAGGTTGGAAAAAAGAGATTACACCAACTAGTATCAATTCTTCCTTTATTTTCTTTCCCTTTTTTTTTTTTTTTTTGGTTGCTAGTGGGGGCTCGAAACAGCCTCACTTTAAGATGCCTTAGTCTTGTGATGCTGATTTAAGATACCTGTGGGAACAGGATATGGCTAGCACAGGAGTGTGTGGTTCGCCCCAGATCAGCCTTCATTCTGAGACAGGTAATGACTCATTAACAAACCACACACATACTCAGTCCACATTTCCTTGACACTGAATCTGAATATTTGTTGCTATTTAAAAAAGTACAATGTTTGATTTGTTGATTTAATCACAAAACAAAACACATGAATGGAAACACTCATTTACATGACTATTGCTTATACACCTAAGAGGAAGAGTTGACTACGAATGGCCACAGGCAGTTCCTTCATGAGAGAGAGTGTGCTCTTACCAGACCCTTCCAAGGCAAAAAAACATTCAAGACTGAAATATGCTGTGCTTGAATTCACCTTTGGGCTATGGGAAAGGATGGATGGGGCAGGGCCCAGGCTATTTGAGGGGCATAATTAACCAAAAACTGGGGGTTTGCCTGTCCTACAACACACACAGGTTATATGTGAAGGAGGCCTGAGGTTGGATGCAGCTCTCAAGCATCAGTGGTTTCTATTGGAAAAGAAAAAAGGTTTCTATGCCCACCTGCATTACAATGCCCATGCTGTGGTGTGAAAGGGATTCTGGAAAAGGAGTATAAACTGTTTCAGAGGAGGGTTTATGTGATAATTGTATACAATACATGTAGTAAATATGAGTATTTTTGTTACACGCTTTTGTTACAGTCCTGGTACTGTGAGGAATGACTAATTGATGTGGATAGTTGAACTGCAGAACTGTAAAAAACTTAAAACCTCCCCCCAGGTAATAACAGAAAAGAAAACCTGATTCTCAAAATTTCAATTGTCATGTCTTTTAATTCAAGATTTGCAACTGAAGTTAAAGCTCTAGGAATTAATTTAATTTTTTTATTAATAAATAAAGTAGCTTGTACTTCACTGAAGACTTGCCAACTCTGCAGACTTATAAATAATCTAATTTAATGCATTTTCTCTGTCTATCTACAGCACTAGACATAAGATTACAAACATCTGGTCAAACCCAAAGGTGTGTGTGCTGTTGGAAGTTCTGTGTATCTGGTTTTGGATGTGATTATGACAGAGCTCCTGGAGAGAAGAATGTGAGGGAACAAGGCATCTAAATGAACAAACAGCATTTTAAACTGAACTAATATTTCCAGCCAATCTGGCCTGGTGTAGCTGAGGATTGCAAGGCTGAAGATACATCTGAGCTTAGGATTTTGCTTGAGGTGATGCTGTCTGAGTGGGAGAGGTGAAAGCACAGAAAGATTTCAACATCCAGTGACAGCCAATGTCCTTGCTTTTCCTCCAGCCAGTCCCAGTCCTACAGTCTTTCTCAGAGTCAGATGCTGTGCTCCTTGCTGGGAATGCTGCAGCTTCATGCCTGTCACTGACAGCCTTGAGCAGTGTTCAGGGCAAGCCTTGCAAAAATCCCACACTCCCCCTCATTTCACAATAAATCACCCAGGCAAGAGTTTTTCCTCCCTCACTGAACTTTTTAAGTGATGGGTTTTTTCCACATACATGGTAAATCTTGATAGAAAGCATTTAACAGTGTGCACTAACAAACTTATACAACATATACATTACATATATATATTATATATATAGAATGTTCTATATACAAACATATACAACTTTTTAGATCTCTACAGACTACAAGAAAATTGATAATTATAGTCACTAGTGGTGAACTTAACAGAAATAGTAATTGATAACTGTCTGGAAATATGTAAAATATGTAAGAGTGGAAAGCTGTGACCTGATGGGGAGTACCAGAGAAAAGTTGCTTAAAAGTTTAGTATTAAAAATTGTAAGTTTGAGGGCTGCTAAATTCTCATTTCTCTGTTGCATAAAAATGCAAATGGAAATCTACTGGCAGGTTTTTTTTACCCTGGTGTTAAACTAGAGACTGTTGGCAGCCAAAGTCAGTCGGGCCTTGTGTAAAAGACTTGTTGAGGACACTTTTCTCTCAGGGTGAGCTGCAGTGCTTGGCAGTTAAAAGTTACTCTTAAATTTCCTTCCAACTTCCCATGATTCCAGTCAGCCTGTGGGGCTGCTTCCAACCACCACACACCAGGGCACAATGGAAAATAAGCTGGCTGCTGGACAGTTTGAATACTGCCCCAAATGATTTTGCTGTCCAGAGACCAGTGGGTTTGGATTACAGGCCAGAGCACAGGCCCACTGAATAGAGGTTTAAACTGAAGATCAAATTGCTGTAATGTTCTCCTCTGTTTCTCATTCTCGGTGCCTGCTTAGAGCAGTGCTTCCTCACACGCACAAGCCACTGGAAGGAATTCCCAAACCCAGTTCCTATTGGCATCAGAGTGGCAAGTTTGGCACATCCTTACACACGCACACAGAGAAATCCTCTTGGGGCATGGATAACTCCAATGCCTTAGCTCTCAGCAGAAACCCAGGCATTGCTCAGGCTTCTACCTTTTTCCTCACAAGTTTCTACAGTTCTGACAACATAGAGCAGTTTCTCCTGTCCCAGAGAAACTTGTGGAGTCTCATTCCCAGTTGAGCTAAACCTGTCAGGGCCATCATTTTCATTTTGCCTACAGCAAAATGTAAAAATCCTGTAAATCATGAAATTCTGTTGTGCTACAATGGGAATTTAAAACTTAACACCTAAAATCTCTTCCAACCCTTTAACTTGTGAAGTGGGCCAATTGTGAAGCCAGACTTTCTGGATGGTACAACGTCCTGGGCTGTATTTTATTGTAGGTAAAGGAAGGAGATGGAAAAGACATCTTTGAGAGGGATCATCTGAACGCTGTGACCATACAAACACTGGTAAAGTTAAGGTTTAGTAAGTAAGTAAGGTTGGGAGTGGGATGGTGCCTGTCTCCATCAGTGTCCATCAGGATTCCTTGAAGGGTCAGAGGATGTTACTCTTCTTTAATAGAAAAATTTTAAAGCCTGTTTTTCCAGCTTTTCCTCACTTTCTTTTTTCTAATTTGAAACTATGTCCAGGCACATGAAAACAAGCCTTCAGTGCCTTCTTTCCAAACCAATCTTGGAAAAATTTCTAACCTAAGACCTGACCTATGTGGTAGTGAGTCTCTTGTAGGTTAAGGTGGAGCATTCTTATGGACAGGCAATAAATCCACTCTTCTGTGGCTGCAGGTTGCAGAGTCTTCTGCAGCATTCACTGCGAAAACCAGACAAGCCACTTCGAAGCAGAAGCAAATTACTTTTAGCAGTGTGAGCAGAGAATAAATTACCACTCACCCATGGTGTCACTTTATATATGTATTATATATGTATGTTGACAACGGTTTTCCATGCTCCTCCCTGACCCATTGTGTAGTGTTGCTGCTCTGATCTCCCTCTCTCTCAGGTTTTGGGGGGGTTTTTGTGCAGGTCCCCTCTCATAACTTCAGCTGAGCACTTGTGAGCAGTGTTTGACAGAACTGTGGTTTCCCATCTTGGCTTACCCTACTTGAAGAAATGGTTTCCAAAGCTGGTTTTCTATTCCTGCTACTGGGAAATAAGGCAACCAAGTGATAGAGACTCCATGGGGATGAAAAGTGCCATGGCCCCCTTCAAGGACAACAGATGAATGTAGAGCACATTTTTAAAAGTACAGATTAGGATGATGTGTCATGTGCTCTGAATTGCAAATAAACCATCTATGCACTGTCTTAATGACCTTTTTAGATAGTGCCTGTCCAGCTACCTGCAAAATCTTTAAATTTTGGGCATAGGATTTTGAATTTATTTATTTTTCTAGTATGAGTTAAAGAGCACTGATTTTGAGCAAGGTTTTTCAAGGGAAATAAACAGCGGATAAGAAAATGCAGCTCAACTCATTTTTCTATGGAGAACAGTAGCAAACATGCTTGAAATGTACTGGCTTTTTATAATGTCACTTTTAAAAAATAAAGATTTTTGTTATTTAAGGTTTTTTTTTTTTTTTTCTCAGAATAGAAATAAATCCCATTTTTCTTCGGTCACAACATGCTTCCTTTTTCTCTTTTTTTTTTTTTTTTAAGATGGCAATTAGTCATGCAAAGTTTTATAAGTGCATTAACATTCGAGTTTGTACAGAATATTTTTAACCAGATGCACTCCCCACAGTTCATACCTACAGCTTCTGAAAACCTACATGCCACAGTGATGGCTGAGTTCCTTTCAGGAAAAAACTGGCCACCCCATGAGCCAGCTGTTGGAAAGACCCTCATGATTCCAGCTTCCATCTCACGGTCTGTAAAACTTCTCCTTGATGTCCACTGTGATGAATCCAATAATAGTAACAGGAAAACATCTTCTAGGAGAAAAAACTGTCTCTGGCCAGTGACTGGTAGATTTGGGAATAAAGGTTGCTTCCCTGAACAGTGTTCTTAATAAAGCCACAAGCAGCTTCTTTGAAAGTCTAAAACTGGTACCACTTTTTGTCCTTGTATTTGAGCATCACCTACAGAGATGGGGAAAAAAACCAAACAAATGGCAATCAAACACTGCCCAGCATATGAGAGACCACACATGACCTCGGCCCACTAACTATCAAACTTCAGAATTAATAAATTAGGAACAATGCAATACTTCACTTACAGTGTCAGCAGGTCTTGAGTCCACTGAGACCTCATATTTAATTTCATAGTTATTACATTAAAAAAGTGTTACCTGTTATTGCTGTTTTTTAGAAGATTTTTCCTGAGGACCTTTAACTACTTTTCTTCTTCAAAAATTAAAGGAACTTGCTTTCTATAGGAATAAAAAGACACTTATCTATGGAGCATAGTAGATATGCCCTGAATATATAAACTTCTTGCATTTCAGGGCATGTTCTTTCTGCCTCACACTTGCAAAAGCCAATAAAAATGTAAAGGTCTTGTCCAGAGATGTGATGCACATTAAATGAAAAACATTCATTTTGGGAAATATGCTTTGATGTTGTTTTATCTTCAAAAAAAATCACTTTAGTTTTCCCAGTCTTAACAGCGTGGGATGGAAAAGCTTTCCATTTCCAGCTCCAAGCACAGAAGCTATTCCTGGCAAGGCCTATTCTATATTACTGCACCACAGGGCTGTACTAGCACTGTTCTCCTCTCCCCAGTAAGATCTGTAAAGGTTCCTATACACACATCCACCTACCTGTTTTCTGCCCTACTGCATGGATGTGCTGCACTAAGTGGCTTAAAAAAACAAATCATAACAAATTAGTGAGAAAGGCAAGATGAGAAGTGCCGTGTTCTAAATTCAGAGGCTAACAATGGATGCTCATTTCTGGAAACGTGAAAGGAAGGGGTGTGCAATGGCAGTTGATTTTTGGCATTCTGGTAGTCTGGGAGCAGGAAGAATGCCATGCCAGTTGACATGAGCACACCTCCAACACCATGCCTGGGTGAAGGGAGAGAAGGACATTTGGCTTTCCCAAAGGGAAGGGTTGCAGGGTGTGAGTGCCAGGGCTCCTACCTCGTGTGCATGTTTGGAAAACGCCTCTGCGCTGGCCATCATGCTGGCAGTCCTTTCATCCAGCTCGCCCAGCTTCTGCCCCCTCTCGTCCAGGGCGATGCGTGCGCGAGTCAGGTCCCCAATGACCCCGCCCGCGGCTCCTCTCACGCCTTCAATCCCTCCTGATCCAGGGATGTGCTGGGCCAGGCTGCGAGAGGCTTTTCCTGCCGTGGCCTCGCCAACTGCAAAGGAGAAGAGGACAGACAGATGGACAGACAGGGATGAGCTCCTGGCCTGGCTCTGTCAGTGCTCCTCAGCCTTGAGCTGCAGCCTTGCAGCAGTGATGCCGTTCCATGGGCACGTGTGGAAGACTTTGCTCTGTCACCATCACATCTGCAGTGCAGTCGTGCGCCCCCCACTCAGCTGACCAAAAGAAGCTGCCAAGGTGAAGGAACTATGGAATGGCGGACAAGGACCCTCCCCTTTCTCCACTCAGTCAACTTTCTCTTTTCATCAATCATCTACGCCTTGTGTACTACTCCATTCCTAGATGACAAGGGCAGGGGATCTCAAGAATGACTTTCTGCCAAAAAAATTCCCGAACAAGAAATTACTCACAAAGCTCCTCTCTGTCAAAAGCTTGTCCGCTTCCTCCAAAAAGTCCTTTGAGAAAGCCTCTGTTTTGGGCTTCTGGTGTTTCCACAGGAGTAAACAAATCCCCAAGCATGTCCTAGTAAGCCAGAAAAAAGTCCATGTAAAAGGTTTGTGAGGTGACAGCAGTTCTAGGTGTTCTCTTGATTTGCATTAACAAGCCACATGCACTGAATCTAATCAACTTAAAAGAGTCTGTTGTGTGAACAGTATGGTGTAGGCAATATTTGTGTATTCTGACAAATGCTTGGGCTAACTAGACTCACTCATGCTTTCAAAGGGACTTGGTTTGTCACTGCTCAGCCCCATGTTCCTTACCAGAGAAAAAAAATTGCAGTTAATACAGGATTAAAATACCAGTGATAAGGTCACATTTTGCTTAGAAACAGCAGAGGTGACACTGTAATTGAATAAACAATTTGTTGTGTACTATGTATTTTGCTTTAGTGATTACCTAGCCAGGCTGGGCAGTCACCCTGCTTTCTTTTTATAGCACACCTGAGCTCAGTGCTTGCCAGCAATTCAGAGTTTGGTGGTTTGTCATTTAGTTGATTTTTCTCTTTTTAAACAAAATCCATTACCTTCCATACAACCTTCCCCCACCCCATGAGTGTGCCATCAGCAATGCTAAATAAGCACATCAGCTGAAGGCACTGCTCTGGTGCCACATCTTGGAGCAGTCGCCCCAAACAAATCTCAGGCTTGGATTTATTTGCAGCAGTACCAGGAAAAGCCAGCTCTCTGGAATAAAACTGA
This sequence comes from Corvus brachyrhynchos, assembly GCF_000691975.1. Lineage (NCBI taxonomy): Eukaryota > Metazoa > Chordata > Aves > Passeriformes > Corvidae > Corvus > Corvus brachyrhynchos. The sequence continues at coordinate 6,635,928 of NW_008237619.1, forward strand.
TGGGAAAAGTGTGCAGTCTCACACTTTAGTGTTTGAAACCAGTGGGGCTGTGTGCACTGGGAACAGTTTCTGCCCTGCTGCTCAGCTCTGTGTTTGCTCAGCCAAGCCTCAGCAGGCAGATACAGCTGCTGTGTTGCACAGAGCACTCGCTCCTGGGGGCTGAGTGTGAGGACAGCGCTGTGACTCACAGCCACTGCTCCTCTGCACAGTCACCTGCTCTGGGGAGAAAAATTACTGCAGCCCTTGGAGCCTCAGTGGAGCTGTCATGCAGCCCAGCTTTGTCTTCCCAGGTAGCAGGGTGATGCTGGGTCATCTGCTTTCTGTACACACAGAATGACCATGCAAACCTTTTTTTGCATAAAAGCCAAGATAAATGCAGCCATAGTCCAGCAGTACAGAGAAGAAAGGGCTGTGTTTCCCTTTGCTTGGTAGTTGCATGATGCTGTTAAGGGTGGTAAAAGAAATTAAATCTAGCTTGTAACAGCCTCTCGCTGTAGGTCCATAGTCTAAGACACTTTGGTCAAACCATTTCATTATTTTAAAATTGGCTCCTTGCAAAATCATCTCCTCTCTGGTGCACAAAAGCTGGTGTGCAACGTTTGCTCCTCACAGTGCCTTTTCAGACTTGAGACAGACAGTGCTGTGATGTGAGTTGAGCAGCTCAGCACATGTTATTCCCTAGGGCATGAGTGCTGGCAGGACCATTTCTTTTATACTTCCATTCTAGTTCACTGCTAATTACATAACCCAGAACTTATTCCCCCTCTTTTTTTTTTCCATTACTCATGTTTCTCCCTGTAACCTCTCACAATTCCTTCTCTTCAGTAAGACATTTTCATTTGCATTTTCACTGTAAAATAACCAAACCAACCCAGCCCATATCTAACACTGTAAAGACTTTTTGCACAGGTGCAGGTGACAGTGGCTGAAAAAGCCCAAAGAACAACAGAGCTGCTGACCTCTCTCTGTTGCTTTGGCATCATTCAGTCAGGGCAAGTGGAGAGGAACAGATCTGTCCTGCCCCTGCAGCACTGTCCTCATCAGTGCCAATTTACCCCTGATGAGTGAGGCCACCAACCCTCCCACACACAGGCACCAGAGTGAGGTGTGAGCCCTACCTGCAGGTTGTCACACATCTCCTGGCTGTATGTCAGGCGCTGGATCTCTGTGGGAGAGCTCAGGTACAACGCCTGCCCTTCATTCGTGAAACAAAAGGTCCGTGCTATCCTCATGTCTGTGACAGGCAAATAGTTGATGTCCAGCAGTGGGCGAAGGCTGGGCAAGCTGAGGAGAAGCAGATTCCCAGGTTAGTCACCAGCTGCCACACATGGTACACCTGCTGTGTGCCCACATTTTAAACCAACACTTCAGTTTATGCTTTTCATAACTGCAACAGTTAAAGTGCATCTCTAAGCTGAAAAATTCTGCCATAAAAATGCTGTCTTCCCATCATACTTTGTTCACTTGCACGGAGAAGTTTCAGCTGCCTTGACTTCCTGGCCCTAACGCTTCTGCTACTGTCTGGATACGGGATGTGCATGTGGCATGGTACGGCTTGTGCCACATGGCTGGGTAGTTTGCAGGGCAAGGCCTGCATGGACACTTGGAGGAAATGGCCTGGCAGGGCCCTGCTTCTACCCTGTGGACAAAGGCTTCAGCATTGCCTTTGCTGCTCTCCAGCTTCCCGTGGTTTGCTGTTTTAGACAGTACTCTCCAAAAGTTAAATGGCCTGGCCAGGGAAACAGGGTGCAGCAAGGTGAGGGTACAACTACAGGGCTACTGCACAGTCAGCTCCCTGGGGAAGGGAGCTGACTGTGATGGCAGGAGACCATCCTACCAGGAGACTCAGAAATGGCAGGAGTGGGACATGGTACTTCACACAGGATAAACAGTACCCTTTCTATGGCTGAGTTCTATGCTTCTCTATACCTGACTCACCATAACTGAGCAAAATTATCAGGGCTTTCTTTTATCATAGTTAAAAATCACCAGCCATCAACTGTAACAGGTAGGGGATTAATAGAAAAAAAGAAAGGAGCTTCCTTTGTTGTGCACCTGCCTGCCTTAACTCCCCATGTGGAGACAGCCCCAGGAACAGGTATGGCTGCATCAAAGCAGGGAATTAAACACACCCACCAGGGAGTTAATGCAGAGCACTAGGCACTCTGGAGCAAACACAAGTGGAATACGACAGCACTGTGCCACCTCTTTGCTTAGTTTTGCCACAAGATTAGTTAGATAAGTACCTCAGTGTCATGATGTGCCCATTGGCACAAAAGCACGCCAGACAGACGCTGTTACAGAGGGTGACCACATCTGCTCGCAATAAAAAGGACGTTTCGGTGATGTTGTGCACATAAAGACATGTTTGGGAAGGCAATGAGAAGACTTTGGCTTGTTTTTCTGAACAAATGACTGCAAATTGATGATCACCCATATCCTGGGAGGAGGAAGGGGAATGCATGACAAGTTTCCTTTTCCTTGTTTTGTCACCGTCATCAGCACTGTGTGGATCCCTCCATACTTCGTAGGGCCGATGTGTCAGTGTCCCCATGCAGTCCAAGCACGCGAAGGTCAGCACGGCTCCCTTCAGTGTCAGGACGGTGCCTGCAGAACAGAATTTCCTCTCACTGGCACTGGCACCACAACCAGGCTGGCTGTCAGCACAGCACAGCTGACACTCAGCTTTTGTAAACACAGCACACACATTAATCCAGCCAAGGCGACAAGGCTTGCTTGCTCAGTTCTTTCTGACCACATGAGAAGGTGAACAAACAGCCTGCCACTGCTGGAAAAGTCTCAGGCAGCTGATATCTATAATAATAGATATAATACATGCTGTTGAAGATGGCCTGTTGTTTATCTCTACATTATACTTGTAGAATATTTATTCCCCAGCAGTAAAATTGCTCCAAGTCTGGTGACTTTCCAGCATTGTTTTTCTAAACAAACTGGGCATGGGAAACCTCTGTTCCTGTGCATTCTCCATTTTTGTCCATTTTTTAAGCACATACTGCCTCTCCTCAGACCTGACCTCTCAGCCCTCTGTTCTCTCTGCTACACCATCTGTCACTCAGTCAGCCAAGGATCTCTCCTGGTACAGCAACCTGCCAACATTTTTGTTTCCTTTCCTGAACTCCCTTCTGCTTCTCTGCAGCTTTCTGATACTAAGACAGTCAATTTGTTCACAGAATCCCAGACAGAATTGTAAACAGGACTGTAATTTCACAATATGAAGGAACTCTGCTAATTTCCCTGTCCTCACAAGAAACATGTAACTTTGCCTGCTACACAAGGCAATCTTTGGAACTAACACAACCAAAGTGTCTCAGTCCATGAAGTTGTTGGTCCCTCACAAGCGTCTTTACCTGTGTGCCCTCCACTCAGTGAGTGACCATTGCTTGATCTTTTGAGACATTTCTGCCCAAAAGGCTGTAGAAAATCACAGTTATTGCCTCGTTGTACCAAGACAGATAAAAAGCAGGAAAAGAGCTGCACTCTCACCACTTGGTGACACCACGACTGGCTCTGACTGCCGTAAGTCGTCACTAGCAGGAAGATTAAGGGACAGGATTATGACCATTCCGAGGCCTGTTCCGACCCAGAGACAGGAGGAGACAGCAGAGTCGTTCTTGCGGGCAAAAGACTCCATGAAGTACAAAGCTGTGATTGCCTCCTTTGAGTCCCTGTCGATACTGGACACGCTGGAGCTTCGGGAACGGCTGAAGGAGTTTTCCCTATTTTCTGCACAAATAAATATAAGCAAACAGGCATAAATAGGTGCTCCAGGAACAGGCACAAACCTGCAGCAAAGACAAACTTCTTGTAGACTAAAGAAAGTAAAGTTTTCTTAACCTGAGCAAACATTCTGACACTAGCATGATACCAGCTTGCTGCCAGTGTATAAGTAAGTGTGGAAAATGCTGTCAGACCTCATCAGTTACATCTGCATTAGAAATAGCTGCCTATTATGGAGATTAGCATAGACTAATTAGAATTTACAACAGCCTTAGCTCAAAGGACTTGTTCTAAATAGCACAAAATAATTTTAGGCCCATATGTTACCAATGCATTTAGAATTAATCCATGTATCTCATTGCTGCAGGACATGAAGGGAGATGCCATTAGCAGCTTCAGAGCACGTGTCCCCTGCTCTGCTCTTGTTGCCATCACTAGGACATTCTAGCACTGCGTTCAGAGCCACCGTTTATTGGGAAGATATTAATAACTGCTCCCTGGGGAAAAGATACCCATTGCTGAACTGAACCCAGTATCCAAAACGTCTCAGGGTACAAATCCACTCTGGCTTCCCAGGGAGAGAAGTGAGAAACCTGCTCTGTGCCCTTGGCAACAACTGCAGAGTGAGCTGGCACTGCCCAAGCTTTAGCATGCAGCATTGAGAGCCAGCTGGAGACAGTGCTGTGCTCTGCCCACTGCAAGTGCACAGGTACAGAGACTCTCTCTCAGCTTTTCAGAGAGAGCTAACAATGAACAGGCCAAGGATCTCTGCCTTGCTTTGCCTAGTGCCAGGCAGGAAGCACAAAGCTGTGTGAGGGAGCTTCTGGCATTAGCAGGAACACTGGGGGCTCTAAAGCACAGTGGGCTGAAGAGTTATTGAAGAGTCAAGGAGCCAGAGGGAAGACGGGAGTAGGGCTGGCTCTTTGCAAAACGACTTGTGCCAGTGCTGCTGTTTATCAACTTGTAGCCAAAAATGGGATGAGATCAATGGAAACCCCCATGCTCTTTTGCAACAATAATAACTGGAGGTGGAGAAATAGTTGAAGGTACTGGATCTGAGATAAAGGTCTTGCTTCTGAACCTATCATTATGAAGCAGATTTATATCTGGTAGGAAATTGTCCTTTGTATAGCTCAGAAAAGAGTCATCTCTTCAGAGCCAACAGAAGTGTCTAAAAAGAGGAATACTTTCTGCCATGGTTGAAGAATAAAATTAGAAAATTACTTTCTCACATACTCCAGCTTAAAACTGAGCTAATCCTCACGCTGTATACAAGGTTCCTGTGTCCACCAGCGCAGCAGCTTTGCCAGTGAATCTCTTCCTCAGACAACAAACTGCAGCATTGTGTTCCCCTGCCCAGATGCCTCAGTGCAAAGTCATCCCTACACTGCAGCTCCCTGGGGAAGACTGGAGAGTACCAGGGCAAAGCACTGCTGGAACCACACCAAGTGGCGTGTGTGCTGCCTTAAGTGTTGGCACACAGGGATGGGGCAGATTCTCCTGCTGCTCTTTCACACCTAGGCCACCTTCTATCATTTGAGGGCTTCTGCAAGTTGTCAAAAGAGGAGTTTCACAGGACAGCCATCCCTGGCACTTCAGTTCTGCTCTCACAGAAAGTAGCTTATATCTACTTGAACTTCCGAGCACGGCCCTCGCCCCATTTCCACTTTCATGTAGGCACTGTTGTAGCTCTCTAGCTCTGTCTCAGCACTGCTCCATGTAGCTGCACAAATTGGGACTGTTGGCACATCTACAAACACAGCTGCTGATACCTTGAGAATTAGTGTCTCCCGTAACCCCAAGCACTTTGTACTCCTCCTGCAGGGAACTAGTTGGCCCAGCTCCTTCCTAAGCACTGACAGCTGCCAGGTAAAGAAAGGAAGACAGTAATTTCAAGGCAGAGATCATCAGGGCTCCATATATATATATATATATATATATATATACACATTTTTTTTTTTCTCCCAAAGGGTACCTAATCTTTAATAAAAATGCTATTATGTAATTAATCTTCTCTTTAACAGGTGTATTAATATCACAGTCACATAAAATTCAAATATGGTGGTGCTCAAGCTAAGAAAGATGTTGAAAGGACAAATGCAGTTAGTGTAGGCGCCATACACAGAACTTAAAATACATGATGTGCCATTTGCATGTGTCATCAAAGCTTTCTCCCTCCCTAAATTAACAAGAAATGTTCCTCACTCCTGTGCAGTACAGTTAACTAATACATCTCTGAAAAACTGACACTAACAGATATAATCTTTAGGACACTTCTGGGAACATACTGTGCCATTTTCTATTAAATACACTACTCAAACAAAAATTCTAAAGATCAGCAAGACATATGCCAAAACTTGATGTCATTAAACATATCTGAACAGCAAAGTCTGCAATTGCTATGTGACTTTATTGGCTAGCTCTAGAGCAAGGTAGAAATCTCTCCTCTTCCTAGATTTCAGGATAAAATTTAGTTAAGTCTTGTTCCCTGGGACTCCTTTCTCAAAGAGCTTCTACCCCAAATTCTTTATCTAGAAAGCACTCCACTGTATCCTGGAGAAACACAAAAGCACCTTCCTTAGGAAATTTAAAAAACTTGCCAAATCCTTTGCTAGTATGATTGCTATGTCTTAAAATGGCATCCTGTCTTCTCAAAGTTGACCTGCCAGTCTGTTGCAGTCCTTAACCCAACCACCATATTCCAGGTTTTCTGTTGTATTTTCCTTTTCTCGCTCTGCATGATGGGTGTAGAAAGAATGTCAGCTACATCTTTCTGTGTGTGAACTAGGACCACTTCCTTGTAACATAGGTCAAAGTTGATTTGGATGCTGTGCTTCAGGTGACAGGACATTCACCTGTGAAAAGCTCCTCAAAAATTTCCATCTTCTCCTCCTTTGGAGAACATCCTGCTCCATGGCACTGTCTCATAAATGTGCTCCTGTCTCTAAACTGCCTCCTGCTTTGAGGAAGCCCAGTACTCCCTTTTCTCTGAGAGGCACATATCCAACTCCCAGGATCCATTAGCTCCCACACAGGCCCTCAGACTGCCACGTCCTTTTCCTTCTTCCTCTCACACATCTGGATTTCTTGGCTCTTCTTTTCTCCTATATAGGTCTCCAGGCTGTTTCTGCAGCTGGCAGCCGAGAGCACCATCAGAAGGCTCCAGTGGCCCCTGAGAGCTAACTAGTGACTAATTTGGGAGATGCTGGGTTGGATGATGAACAGCTCTGAGCATTATGACCTGCAGCCAGTGCATTTCAAAAAGCTGCATTCCATGAGTTAAGGCCACACAAAATAAACACCACTGCCATCCTAAGAGTAGCCCTGCTTTCTTCAAAAGGTTTTCATTCAGCACCATCCTATACACGGTCTGGGTTAATGAGCTGCAGGTGGAAACTCAGGAACCAACTTCCTTTGTGACACTGGACTGGTTGTTAAATTTGAGTGATGAGCAAGCAGCATACAAACAGAAGCTTTATGACTTAAAAGCAACCAAACCCCCTCTAACTTGCTTCCCACCTCACATAAAAACACACAGGACACTTCAGTGCACACACACAGGTTAAAAAGGAAGCTGGTGCTTTTGAGCCTTCCCTTTGTCCATCTGTGTGTGAGCAGTGCACTGCTGCTCATCGTGTGAGGATGTTCTGACTCCATGTAAGTGCTGGAGCTCTGGGAATGCAGCCCATTGCCATAAAGGCACAAGCATTGCAAAAGGACAGGAACAACTGAGCCAAACATCATCATGACATTTATACAAAAGCAGCCCTGAGCAGTTGTCCCAGCCCCTTCCTTGCCTGACAGAGTGTCCTGCTGCAGTGCACTGGTGTCTAGGGGAAGATTTAATTTAGGGTTTGGGGGTTTTCTGAGAATTTAAAAGATAATTTGATTAAATGATTCCATGTGTTTCAATTGCCACCTGTACAGAGCAGAGACTGCAGAGATTTTTTTTTTTCTTTTAACTTCCTTTTACTTAGCAGAAATAAAACCAGAATTGCCTCACTTTCCCATGGAATTAAAAAAAAACCCCACATGTATGCCATGTTCAGGGAATGTTCTGACTTGTCTATTCTCAGCTTCAGCAAAAGTTTTGTAAGGGGAACACATCCTCATCTATTGCATCTGCCAGGAAATTATTACTGGGATTTTTATAAAACAGTGAAATTAGGACTAACACAGAAGCATAAAGTGATTTTCTTTAGGAAGTTAGGAATCAGGAAAATAGAAGTGTCACTTGTTATGAGCAATAAAAAAAACCCTAAACCTACCAGTGACAAAGATCATTTTCATTGCAAATATTTACATTCATTACTGTAGAGTTTTGCAATTGATTGTCAGTGTCTTGGATGCTATTTATAGGTCCTTTCCTGGTTTTAAAGTAATGAGTAATTGATCTGCTTATGAAATAGATACAAAAGTTGACCTTTTTGACACGGAAATCGATAGATTCTGAAAAAAAAGAAAAGCTGAATGGTTTATATTCTCCTCACTTGAAGAACTCTAAAAGTTTTAATCCCAAACACCAAACCTAACAGAAGCCAATGGAACTATTTAAAACATTTGCCAGTTTGAGACCATCATCTTAAATTTTAAGACAAATCTGTCACTTTCAAAATTATGTAGTCAGGAAAGCATGCAGAGCTCTGAATGTCAGTGGAAACATACAGTAAAGGAATTATACTTCCAACATGAATTTGTGCACAGTAACATCACAGAGACACAGAGACCAAACCACGGCACTGATGGCAACGCTTCAGCAACAGAGAGGAGAAAAGGGCAGGAAGTAACACACATGTAGGAACACTGCACATTTGCTGGGCAATAAAACCAACATTTTAATAGCACCACTCTAAAGCTGCATTCCACAGACAGCAATTCACAGGAAAGCAGCAGAAGTTGTCTTAAGCACGAATAATGTGCTAATAACCTGGAATTTTACTGTGAATGATTTCCTACCAGAACGAGTTAAGTAAGTTTCCCTAAAAAAATGCTGTGGATATGCAGCTTGCAGAGCACTCCAACCATGCTGGCTGTGTCTGTGCTCTCATGGAGCTCACAGCTGTGGGAGGCTTGACCCTCCCTGGAGAAAGTTCTGAAATGTATTGGCCTGAAATTGCTACAATTAAGGCACTGTAACCTGAAAGGTTTCATGGAATTCCCACTGATACAAGACTGATGGAAATGATGGCAAACAAAGGCTTGAAAGAGGAAACAGATTCAAGGCAGCAGACCTGGACCTTTACTTTGATCTTTCTGGAATACAGTAAAGTTCAGGCTTATGCTGTAGTTCAGCAAGTTTTAAAAACAGAAGGGAACTGTCAGGGCAGAACCATTCTTCATGTTGAAAAGGAAGTAGAAATTATTTCTATAAAAATGCAAAAGATCTTTGCAGTAAGAATCTATCAAACTTCCATATTTAATGTATGAATCACTTCCCTTGACTTACACAAGCAAACTGTCTTCACATTAACATCACTAAGAGCTCAATTGGGACATAGTTTATAAGCTTGGACATATGCTTTTTAATCAAAGACATCACAATTCTCTAGAACTTAAAACCCCAACCTGAACTATCCATTCTGCTGAAGCATCTTTCATAACATTGACAGTTCAGGAAATAATAACTTGTATAACTTATATACATGGAAGTACCCAAGGAAAAGGTGGAGACAAAAGGCATCATGGAAGATGATGAAGCTGTGGCACAGCAACATCTCTGCCTCCACACCTTTCTCACCTGGGCCACCCAAGGTGCTGAGGACTTCAGCCTCCTCCCCAGGCTGCCATTGGGATGAAAGTTCAGAGAGCCACAAAATCTGGGCCTCCAGGAGCATGGGGAGTGGAAGAGGTAGGCCAAGGGAAGTGACCATGCCTGTAGCAAAACACTTTGTGTTGATATGAAGTTAAGGCTAGCAAGGAAAAAATGCTGAATTTGAGTATGCAGTGCATAACTTACCCTCAAATTCAACATGCCTAAAGTACAGCATGAAATTAGCTTCACCTGGTATCAAATCATCATTTAAATTAAAACTGACTAGACATTCAGTGACTGTAAGAACAACAGAATTTTCATTGAGTTGGTTGTTTTAAAAACAAGGAAAACTTGCAGATTCTCATAAGAAATCAAGTTGATCCTAGCAGAACCTAACAGAAAATGTACTCCAAGGAAAAACCAAACATGAACTGTATCTAGCACAACAGAGTTGGAATTCAGGCACCAGCAGCTCACATGCATCTATGCAAGGCTCTTCTTCCATTTCTTCTTTCCTTTCCTAGCCATCAGACATGCTCTTTCACAAGGCACTTCACTTCTTCAACAACCTCCTCCCACTCCTTTTTCCAGGGACATAGAACATTGCAAGCTCTGTTGTAACCAGATTTAGGCAGACACACACTTGAGCTCCATTTAAACCTCTGAGAGAAACCAGTGGTTATCTCTGATAAAGATTATGATTCACTCTAAATGATGACAGCAACTCTGGCTTTGTGCAGCCTAGTGACTGTAGAGCTCAGCAGAAAACTGAGGGCTGGGATACAGATCAGCCCAAGAGGACCGACCCACCCATCCATCCATCCACCCATCTACCCATCCATCCCTGCCTCCTGCAGGTTTCTGACCCTTCTGGTCCTATTTTTTATCTACTGTGGACCTAATACAAAATACTAATGTGTTCTAGGGAACTTGAACCCCACTGATGATCCAGAAACTGGGCTCCCTCTTGCAGTAACAACCTACTCCTTGTGCATGTCCCCTAGCAGACCTCCTGGGCAAGAGGCAGGCCCCAGCTATTTGCTTAAGACATTGACTCTCAGAAGCGCTCTCCCACTTCATCCTATGGAGATGGATTGAGGTAGGTGGACTGAATTGTCCCCTTACTCCCAGGACCAGTTGCCATTATTTCTGGGGCATCTGTATCACAACCAGACCGACCTTTGACCCTTGCTCACCTTTAAAGTATCTCCACATCTCCTTTCTAAAAGGAAGCAGAAGAGAGAAGTTTTTTATTTTACCTAGAGTAGTGAACAAGAACACCCTCACCTCCATCATAACTGAAAAAGACCTTAACACTATGGATAAGTCACTTCTGGAAACAATTATATTCCCCCAAGGATAAACTAAGGATCTTATAGTTCAGTGTTCAAACTGAATACTTTTAAAGGTATATGAAAACCTTACAGAAGACACTAGAATATCCTTCCTTGGAATATCTGCCTTTTTTTGCTGCCAAATGTTTTATTACAGCCATGCAGAATTTGCTGTTCAGAAATCTGTGAGATTACAGCGCCCATGAGTTCAGAAGTGCTGTGATTTTCCTTAACAGGAAAAAATAATTTCAGCTTCCTAATAGTTGCTTTTTTTATTTGAATAAAGCTTTCTGCAGTAAGAAAAACACTTTCTAGATATAGAACAAGTCTTCTGGCCGACATTTTTATCTGTTCCTCTGCACAGACAAGAAATATAGTGACAAACTGAACAGTTAGTGGGGACTGTGCTTTACCACAGCATCTCTTAAGTTTTTTCCTATTATACAAGTCTTACCAGTTACACTGATAGCAAAGTAACTTCAAACACTATCAAAATTGAAATGATTTACAGGAAGAAGCAACACCATAATCCCCTCCCTGAGAAATAAATAAAAGAAAAAAAAAAAATCAAGCCAAGGGCTTTTCCATCTGCTATGAAAGTCCAGCTGTGAAAAGCCATGGCACTCAGGGGCCTCATGAAGCATGGCCCCAGACCTGCTGTGCCATGCTCAGGGGATCAGGTCAGTCTGGCTTGGCTGCTTGGGCAAGGAAGATTACCAGAAATGATCCACTCTGCAACATGGAGAGTATTGGCAAAGGGAATGCACTGGAGAACATGAGCTGTTCTGAAAACCTGCCAGAGAAGCAATAACCTCCTCAGAGAATTAATTTCTGCAGTTAACTACCCTTGTGATCAAAATGAATCCCCAACTGTCTTCCTTAAGTCAGGCTTCTGCCTTAGTAATTTATGTCCTGTCCTTCTCTCAAGAGATGCATACAGCTGACTATTCCCTTCCTCTCTGCAGTACACTGCCATGCCTTTGAGTAATTTTGTGCCTTTTTCCCCAACATTTTTCTAGATCAAGCAACCAGGTTCTTTTTCTGTTTCCTTGGAAGCCTAGGAAGCACTGCCTTAAAAACCAGACCAACCATCTTCTAGGCCATCATTACTTACCTCACATCCACATGTGGGCTTCAGACCCAACAGACCCAAGAAAAAAGGAGCCAGTGATAAAAACAGAAACCTCCCTCTTCTACCCCCACCTTGCCACATGGGAAGGAAACCTCACGGTCACATTTACTCATCCAGTGCAAAAAAATCCAATTTGTTATGGATACAGTGCTGCTGGAGACAGCTAACAGCACAGTAGTAACTAACAAGGGAAAAATGATACAAATTTTATAAAAGCTGCACAGCAAACACTGCAATGCTCAGCATGACACCAGGTGAGTCTGCTTCCTCAGGCAGTGGCCTTTTTTCTAAGATAACTACTCAGTATCATGTTTCAAGACCCCAGCTACACCACACTGGACTTAAAAAAGCAAATGTCAGCCCTTCTCTATGGTTTCACACACATTTTAATACTGAAGAAGGTACAGATCAATCCAAAGGCTTTGGAAACCTTGTTATATAAACAACAAAACAAAGTAACAGGCTAACATACACACATAGAAAATTACTGTAAAATTTGCTAAATATAAAAAACAACCCAAAAGCCTCAAAAAAATCAGCATCAAATCCAAAATCCACCAGCAGAAAAAAATCTGCAAGTCTCAAACTGACTACCTAGAAGGCATTTTTTTTTTATGGTAATTTTCACAAATACTTTTGATGAATAAAAGAAGTTTAAAGTATATAGTATATACTAAATACTGTGCATTTCCCAAAACAAATTGGACAAAATCATGCAAACGAGAGAACAACTTTTCCCCAAACAACTGTAGTCATTCTATGCATATACAGACACAAAAGAAAAACTTCAAGCATAAAAGTATGCTGGATCAGTTAAAATGCAAATTGTGTTGCACTTGCCATAGAATTTTTATAAGGTTATTAAAAATAACTAAATACTTGAGTGGTTCGTTCTGCCATCTCACAGTGATATTTCAATTCAAGTGATCTGTATCAAATTTTAACTATGTATAATCAAAAGAGTTAATCCAAAAGCTAAGTGCTGAAATGGAATTGTTTTCAAGGAAAACTACAGCAAATTCAAAGACTTTGTTCTTAGCTTTACTAGAAAATTACAATGCACAGCAAAACCTTGCTAGGATTCCTTGTTTAGAGGCAATTTTGTAGCACCAAGATGTAAATGGCCTTTCTAGAAAAAGGTAATTAGGCTGGACTAATTAGAGACTACATAATGGGGAATAAAAAGAATAATAAAAAAGACAGTTTTCTATGGCTGTTGCTGGAAGAAAATAAATTCCCAAACACAACATTTCAAAGGAAAAGCTCCACTCTGTCTTTACTTTCTTCCCACGATGTATGATGGAACCACACGTGGACATATCCATGCAGAATGCCCGGATTTCTACGTGGATACAGACAATGAGAAAAAAAATGGCAGAGTCAGCCAGCACAAGCCAGAGAAAAACATTTTGAGAATGTAAAATGGCTTGAAAAAGCAGTGTTTGAAAAAAACCCAAAACAACCAATAACCAAGAAGTAAGAAATCTGAAAGACTTAACACATAAAGCAAGGAGAAATGTGTGCCAGCACGTGTATCTGTGCACGCATCCATGTACCCACCAGCTACACAAGTACAGCCACACTGAGCTCCCTCCCACACCAATTTTATTTTTATTCTTTATTGCCTCTGTTTTCTTTAATTCACTGTTTTCTTTAATCTAAAATTACAATTGAAAACTCAACCAAAATACGTATTTTGTTTTCCTGTGCAGAAAAGAGGCAGATGTTTGGGGTCTATTGATCTACACTGCAATTCTTGATCAGATTGGCATCTCTGCAAGTTTAAAGCTCTTAGGCTGAGATAGACTATTTTGGATCTGTGCCACAGTACAGAAGGCAAATCAGTTGAGCCACACATTTTCCCCAGGAAGCTAAACAAAAATTTAATCCCTATTTCAGTGTTTCTGTGAGGACCTGCAGAAAAATTGGGTGCAAGTCAGAGCCCAGAGCTGGAACAGACTGAAACATGAGCAGTGCAAATGGCTACAGCCTGCAAAGAAATCCACTAAGCTTGGAGACAAAACACATTCCCATTCTACAGATTGTTATTGTGGGTCAGAATCTCTGTAAGGATTTTATTGGCTAGGAATAATTTGCATTCATATGTCTTTTTTATTACTGTTGATATTTAAGAGCACAATGTTAACTTGATAATAAAAAATTTAGTTTATACTCTGTGCAAGAAAAGCCTCATCAAAAAAATATAATCACTAACTCCTGAAATCTGAAAAACTTATTGTCAAAAGGGACTTGAAGTTTAGAATTTAGAAGTTCAGCAATGGAATTTCCTGTATTTGGGTTTGTTTACAATGCCAATAAATTCTTCTATTATTTCAAGAAACATGCTGCTTAGTCAAATGTATGTGCAAACAAGATTGTTTAGAATCAACAATCATGGAATCATAGAGTAGTTTGGGCTGGAAGGAACCCTTACAGGTCATCTAGTTCCAACCCACCTGCAACAAACAGGGACAGCTTCCACTAGGTCTGGTTGCTCAGAACCCTGTCCAATCTGACCTCGAATGTTTCCAGGGATGGGGCATCCACCACCTCTGTAGGCAGTGTGTTCCAGTGTTTCACCACCCTCACCATAAAAAAAATCTCTTCCTTATAAATAATAATATGCCATTGAGAATTTGCAAGGTTCTAATTTCTTGCTAAAATTAGACAGAGAATACTGAGGAACTACAGAATTTTTTACTACAGCCATGAGAGTAGTGCATTTCTGAATGCAGAAGATACTGAGACAACATGTAACATTTCAAAACGCATCAAAGAGGATGATGAGGACACTGAGAAAAACATAGGTTTAGGCAGTAACAGTAATGATGCACCACTCCTCTGCCACTGCCATACCTGGCTTTTGAATTATTCTTCTATGAATGTGGAAGAAATATCAGCACTGTATGAATCTGAGCAGTCTGCAATATTTCAACCAGCAGAAAACAAGACAACTACCCTCCCCTTCCCCCCCATTTCCTTCCTATGATTCATCATTGCAAAAACATTCTTCAAAAATGTTTGTCTATATCAGGAATCCTTCTGCAGAAGTAAAGAGGTAAGAGTCAGCAAAATCTTGACAATCAGCTCACTGGAACGAAGTCAGAAGAATTTATTGTGTGAAAGTTTCTTGAAAATAGACTTGATAAAAATGCTGGAAATACACTTCCTATTGTACCAGAAGGTCAGATTTAAATAAGTAGATTTTGAAATCCAATGCAACAGGAGAAGATTCATTTATTATTCTAACAAATGTCTTATGATTACTTACCAAAATATATTATCTTTTTAATCAGATCATATAGAAGAGGTTGTAAAGAGCAGGAACTGGAAGCATTATTAAAAAAAATCTCCAAGTATTATCAGTGCCTTGGAGACAGGCTTAAAAAAGGTAAGAACCATTTACCCCCACACAAAGGCTTTTTTTTTTTTTTTTAAATGTATAAGAAGTCCTAAAGAGGACTGAGATAGCAAACTCTAATCAAAATTCTACTCTGGTAGAATAATAAAATCCTTCCAAATTCTAACCTGAAATGCTACCTTTCTAGAAAGGACATAAAATAGGTATCTTGACTCACCTCATGAGACTATAAAAAGAAATGAAATAATTTCTTGGGAATACATCTATTGATTGCTGGAGCATATGCTCCTAAGTAGCCAATAAATTCTTAGCAGAAAGGGGAATTTTTTCATTTTATTTTGGAACAACTCAACCAGAAGGTTTTGAACAGAGCCAGTTTCACATTAGAGAGAGCATTCTTATTCTCAGCATATTCTTTCTCAAACCTTTTAACTTCTCTTCTTCTTTCTCCCTCGCCTAGACTAAGAATCTTTCAAGGATCATACCACCTTCCACCACATTCTTTAGTAGAAAAACCTTTAGAAATACATCGAACCACTTGACAAAACTGTGTCTAGAAATTCAAGATACATGAAGAACAGTGGAATGCCAGTCATTCTAGGCAGATCAGGCAGTAGAGCTAGAACTCAAAAGACTAATACCACCAACTGAAAAATAGTTTAGACAAGCTGAACAGAAGGCTTTGCTTTACTGAGAGAATACAGATAATCAGAAACTTATTTTAGTCAACAGACCTGCTGAAAGGTGACTTGTACACAAATCCACACACCCAAGGACAAACTCAGACCATGTTCCATCCCATCACATTGCATGCTGATATAAATGACTCTGGAGATTGTCTGGCTTGCTCTTGCAAGTTTTTTCACTGACTTTACTGAAAGTTTGAATACTATTTAAGTGATACTTTTAAATAGGAGTTTTTTTATGTCAGTTTAATTAACTTCTCAAGCCTGAAAGGAAGTTAGATGATTACCTCTAAAAGAGATATACTTTTATATTAAACTTGATGGGTATTATAAATAGTGATGAATGACGTAAAGTGACTCTTTCATGATACATGTATGCTGAAAGCAACATCATGCCATCGAAAGTATCACTGCATTACTAAATGTTTTGTACACAAGAGCCAGTGGGGCCTTAGGGGGCTGTGGGTTCTGCCTGCCAGTGACCCTATTTACTCTGGGAGGATGGGAGGGAAGAAGAAAAGCAGCAGAGAAGTAGATTAGACAATACTGTGGCCTTGGCAGGTACAAGTAGTGCTGATATTGCAGCAGTATCTGCATACAAGAATTCCAGAAGAGTTTGGTACTACATAGGATGAAGAAAACCACACAGCAAAAGAAACTACTGTGGCAGTGGTGTATTTTCTGCTAGAGCCATTATATGACAGTGTTACTTACCATGTTTGTGTAGCACATAAAGAGAGCCATATGAAAGGGTTATGTTATGTTCATAATGTCATTGATGTAGAGGAAAAAATTTGCTATTTTGTGTTACCATAAAGATTAAAAAATGTCAAATCTAGCCATGTGCCACGAATAACAAAGCTATTTGCAACAATTTGCATTTAAAAATATAAAAGTAGACAATCTGAGTGATATAATTCCCCTTTCTCTGTCTTCATTAGCAATTGTGGAAATTAGGGAGTGCTGGTTCCAGCTGTAACTGTGATGCAGACACCTCTGCAGGTGGGCAGGTTAGGATACAAATGCTCCTCACCAAAAAGAGCATTAGGGTCATGGTGTTGCTGATTGCCTATCATAGTTTAAAACATTAGTTAGCTCAGGCAATGACCGGGACAAGGATCCT
>NW_008237619.1:6653122-6662076 GCF_000691975.1 Corvus brachyrhynchos
ATAGGTTAAAACATTAGTTAGCTCAGGCGATGACCGGGACAAGGATGCTGCTGAACTCATTCCCTTTCACACCTGGTGAAAAATTCACAAATACCTGGCAGAACAGTCATTGCCACCCACCTTCTGTGGTGACTGGGAGAGAAATCTCCATGCAGGCTGCAGACTGGGCTTTCCTGAAGGGGGGCCTGCCGGGCCCTCGGCGGTTTGCTCTCGACACATCCGCACTGGAAAGTCGTTTGCCTGAACTGCAGCTCTGGGATGTTGGGCTTGTACAGTGACCATTCACGTGATCTGGAAAGTGAATGCAACAAGTGCTAGTAAAGTGTCAGCTCCCAAGATTCAGAATGGAGGAGAGATGTATGTTCTGATACTTGAGAATGGGTTATATCAAATCTTCTGAGAATAACTCTTATTTGTTTTACCAACGTATCACGGGTATGCAAAAAATAACTCACCATATTTTTAAGGTATAGTTTGAAAAAAACCCAAGGGCCACAGAACTGGTTCGTGTTCTTAGAGCTGCAGGTCCCACAGCATTTTGCTGACCTATGCACACAGGCAATTACCAAGGTACTGCTGGTAACACTGTCACCCCTGACATTATGTCTCCTAAGAGATACCAAGTCAATTTGAAGTTTTCTTTCCTTTTTGCTGTTGTAAGAAGTGCAAGTATAATTTACTACAGGATAGAATTCAGAGCTAGATTTCTTCCCTGCCTGACCCAAAGTTGCATGAAACAGGCTACCATTTGAGATAATTACAAAAATAGCCATAATATTGCTAAGTATTTTATTCTTTAGATACCACATAGATTTATTATACTTCTAAGGAAAGTGACTGCTGAACAATTGATTTGTCTGCTATAGATCTACAGGCATGAGGCTAAGTCACTGGACCCCTGCTAGAGGCTATGGTCAATCAGCACAGCACATGTTGCTGTCTAATGGGGTGGGAAACAAAACATGTCTGCTTCAAACTCTTATTACATTAGTCTGTTCTTTGTCAACAGGTCTTTAAGCCACAACATCCACCAATCAGAGCTTGGATCAGAGTTCAGAACTGGACTGGACTGTAAAACATCCACGTGATATTTTTCTTCCTCTCATGCTAGGCAACACAACATGACAAGAATTACTGAACACAATTTTCCCTTCAAAATATGAAAGGATACACACCCAGGTATAACTGAATTGATTTTGGTCAGCAGATTATTTTAAGTAAACAGCAGGTAATAAGCAAAACCAAAGTTGAGATTCATGCAAGCACACCGAATATATTACCCAAAACTGTAAAAGCTCAATACTATAGGTAGGGACAATGTTGGAGTTTCTGCCTTAATTTTAAATGTCAGGTTATTTATAACTCAGAATTATCTTAATCTTTAAGATTCTGTATGTAAATATCATATTCAGTCAACTCTCTTTGATTTGTATTGTATCCAAGGAAAAGATGAATGTTCCTGTACTAAGATAAATTTATTTCTTGGTTACCATGCCATGATAGCACCACTGTACATTATGAAAAGCTATTTCTATATTCACTCTACATTCAGGTCCTGTACTGAATACAGTGTATAGTGTGGTACATGTAGTCTTCAAATGTGCAAGTCATGTCCCTTCCATGTGGAAACAGTTCAGTCTTAAAGAACAAAAGTGGAAAAAATGTTCAGAACTATAGATTAGAAAGCAATTTAGTATCTGTACTGCGTAACAAAATAGCTCTGTAGGAGACACAGCTTCCATGATTCTTATCATTTTTCCCTAATACATGGCTATTAACTGAGCTAACAGCAGATATAAAACTGATGTGGATGACTCATTCCATTTTTAGTTAGGAAATTTCCCAAAATTTGCTGTAACTGTTCACATATTTCAGCAGAAAGTCCTTTGAGATCGGGGGCTTTGTTCAAGGACACAGGCTGACTGTTCAACCTCAGCAACAGACACATCCTCATCCAGCTGCTTCCTTTCTTCAAAATTCAGTTTGTGGGAAGGTGTTTCAGCATATCTAATTATCTCCAGGGGGAATCCTAGGAAGTGATGAGGAACATAACAGAGTGAAAAAAAATCATATTCTATAGAAACATCAACAACATTCCTGAGTCCTCTCCCCTGAGCATTGTACAAAATGGCCACAATACATCCAAACCCCTGCTCACTATGCCACACTTTAAGAGAAATGCTGTTGTGTTTCTCTTAGTATGCTGGCTTGTCTCAGTTACCTTCAAAGGCTCACATTAAATAGTCATTAGGATCTGGGCACCTAAATCCCTTTAGCTGTTTTAACAATGCCTGTGTGAATAAGCAAAGCCAGTTCCTGGGAAGGAAAAAAAAACTCGGGCAGGCCTCATCCCAGAAGCTGTAGGGATATCCCTACAAGTACTGTAGTTGGTGAAATGTTAGTGGGTGCTACAAGAATGAGCAGAAGAGGGATTTTAGTGATCAGCTACAAACTTGTCTGTATTTTCACACAGTTCTGTTCCTCTGATTAGATATAACTTTTTAAAGTGTATACAAGAAGCAGTGCAGGTCTTCAAGCCCTAGTAAAATCCCAGGCATTGTACAAAGAGTAAGATAATTATAAGAAACATGACTACAATATTTTTTTGTGGAGAAACTGAAAAGAATCCAGCAGACAAAGACCACTCAAATAGACGAGAAAATTTTATGTGTGTATTTAGAAATTAATTTCTCACCTTTTTTTATGCTATAAGCTGTGATACAAAACATCTCTAAAGAAAGGTTATGTACTGTTTAAGAAAGGGTTCCTTACTGCATCGTCTGAAAAAAGATAAAGTGTGCAAGAAAAGTGGCAAGAAAAAACAGTACTACTTTTCTGCAGTGTACTTTCTAAGGGAGAATGAGAATGTTCAAGCTCTCAGCCTCTGTCAGAATGACTGCAATGATTTGCTATCCCTCTGAGGCCTGAGTCAACTGATTCTCCTTTGCCATGACAGATGTCTCCCAATCACCCCAAAGAACATGTACAGGAGGCTGCAAAACCACGGCTTTTTCCCAGCTTTGTTTGATTTGTAAGGAAGAGCAACATTTTAACTTTTGTCCTTGCTGGATTACTGCTTTTGTCACATGTCATTGGGGCTTTTCTCAGCTCGGAAATATTAATTGATATGGACCACTAGTTGATATTAGGGACATTAATATTGGTACTTAAGCAGCAATGCACAGATTGCTCTGTGCTACTGACGCAATAGTGCAACAGCTCCTCACTCATCTTCTGGAGGAGGCAAAGAAGAGTTGCTGCTGAAGAAAACACTGCACAAAATACCCCTTCTCTTTTCTACCACTGCATTTGCCATCACCTCCTACCCCTTCCCATGGTGCTGCTGCCCATGAGGCAAAGGGAATTAGCACTATCTTGTCCAGTGCTCCTGGATCCCTTCAGCCAGTACCACACTAATGCAATATATTCAGGCATCAGGGTTTAGTGGAGCTTATCTTTGAAGCAGTCTCCAAACTGAGTAAGAGCCATCCCACTATGCCAGGGGAGCAGCCTTTCCTGCTCCCTGTGGATGGTGAGCTAAGTGGCCAGTGCTCAGTTTGTAGCTATTCTGATCATTCATTAAAAAATTTAGGACTCATGCAAGCCATTGGAAGCAATCATAGGCAATTATCCTTTAGTCCACTTAATACTAATTTAATTCTATTGGTTTAATAAAGCCATTATTGTATATATGATGCATTAAAATATATAAAAGAGAAGTTCATGACAAAATTCTATAATGTTCTCCATGTGCTGCTTCTACAGTGCAGTTCATGGTTGTTTGCCTTTTTCTGGGCCAATGGAATTAAAAATGCTTACCCATATGAATTAAAAAAGCTTTATCTGTCCTCATTACTAAACAGTAACACCATTCAGTGCCATGTGCACCCCACAAACTGCTTAAAAAAAAGGAAGAGAACTGTGCTGGATGTAAGGCTAGAGCATCACACAAAATACCAGCGGGATGATGAGATCAAGAGGAACTGAAGAAGTAACATTAGTTACTGTGAACCTCATGAAACTACTGAGAGATGTGATGTGCAACATGACAGCAGCAAACCTGCAGGGCGGCCTCAAATTAAGCCAAGTTTTTTTGAGGCATGTTGCACAGGGAGAACATTCTATGTACACATGCTGATTTTAGTTTACACACAGTAGCATGTATATGTCACACAACCTGCCTGATTACAAACACAAAACTTTTAAACTACGTGGTGACCTCTGCAAAAAAGCAAAAGAAACCAACAATTTACCAGTAAAAAGATGAACACTTGTTGAAACCAAATGTAGTGAAAGTGCCAGTAAGAAAGAAGCACTCATTTGCAGTTACTGCCTAGCAATTTTCTACACTAGACACAAGAACTCAGAAAGGAATATAAGCAACCAATTCTTTCAATTCTAACAAAGGGAAAAACTAGCTGAAAACCTTCTTACTAGTGATGTGAGAGAGGCTGAGACAAAGGAATATAAATATCCATAATTAGAAGCGTTATAATATCACCTTAAGTTGTAAAGAAGTAATCAATAAAAGAGAAGACAAGAGAACCAGAGAGATGCTTTAATATGGAGCAGAAAGAACCTGAAAAATAAGTCCCAGAGAATCTTCTCAACAATTGTTGAAGAATCCAATCTTCACTGTTAAAGTGAAGAAAAATCCATCTGTTTCCACTGGGAGAGTTTTGCATATTACCAATAAATTAGATTTTGAGTAATAATTATGGTGGTGACTAACCTTTATTTTTACAGAGCAAAGAGGTACACATTTGAATTAAGAAAAAAAAGAAACCTCAAAACTGTACAAATGGCCCCAAGAACAGTCTCAGGTTTGCATGTAAATAACCAAAATTTATGCAATAGTGTGGTCATTCATTAATGAGAACACAGACTGATACCACAGAATTTTTACACATTCCTTAAAATTCTTAAAAGAAAATCTCTTACAAAGTCAGGACCACAATCTTCTCTTGGTGCAGTTCTGTCAGCCAGGCAGGAGAGAAGGTGTAAGCCCTAGCAGAAGAGGTTAATACAGATGCACTGCCAGCAAAAATGTACACTTACCCTCATGTCTTCATCAATTTGAAGAGGAAGGAAGAGTTGCCCTAATGGCATGCTGGTAGAATATTTAGGTCCACTCTATAATATGCTGTTATTGTAACATACTGCCTACTGCCTGTGTAATATGATGGTATCCTTCCTGTGGTAACAAAATCCTATCATACACTTGATAGTAAAAATCACCATTTGTTTTGAAAGCAGGGTGAACAGATGTATTTGTCAGAGGAAGAAAATACTGTGAAGTGGCTGAAAACATTAAGTGCATTGTCAGATCACTGACAGATTCTCTTTTAAAACTATTACTTTGGCCTAAAATTATGAAAAATGAAACAAAAATATGAACTAAATACTCTCCAAATGAAAAACATTAAGAATATATTATCATATGTAATAACATCATCTTTGTGTTGCTGTATCTGGAAAGCCCAAACCTGGCAGTGCAAGCCTAAAAACAAATCTAGCTTTGCTCCCACAGAATAGTGGGAAAATTTTGGACTACTTGGATCTAACTCTGCTCCTCAGATTCCTCTGCTGAATTTCTAGTGATCATATAACACCACACTACTGGACTGTCTCAAAAAGCACACAGCACTCAGGGTGCCTCCACAGAATAACCCAACAGAAATGGCTACTATGCTTTGTGCAATAAACAGGAGAACACAAGACAGAAAACTTGACTGAATTCTGAAACATAAGCATGAAACGTGATAAATCCTGAGCTGCACAGGAAGACAACACTGCAAAATGCAAGCAGAGTGGATGGACCACAAGATCACCTAGATATCACCAAATTGTCCTGAGCACCCCTTAGTGTAGCATTGCACCTGCATTTTCAACATGGAAAAAAATGACATTAATTCTCTGGTTTTAAAAACGAAAAATTCTTCAAAGAAGTTGAACCTGAAACATTTTTTCAATTTGAACATGACAAAAATAAAGCATTACATATATGAGCTGGAGACTTTGTAAACAAAACCCCACCTTTCCATCTGAAATGAAGGAACAAAATGTAAGAGAATTACTACAAATGTGTTTAACTGGATTCTTCCAGAGAATCTTTCTATGATTTTTCCAAAAAATCACTGTTTTTAAATAGAGTCAAGGATGTCTGAAATAATTGAGCTAGCACAGCTCCACAGATGCTAACAAATAAATAATCTGCTTGCAAATACTCAACGGAAAAAGGCACAGACATGGTCAAAAAGGTATTCAGTATAATTAAGCTTACATATAATTTTTATGCAGCAATCAATTATAGAAAAAAATTTCCAAACTTGTTAATATTATGCACTGTAGATTTTTGACAGGTTTCATACCAGGTTATTGTAATAAATAAACAGGCTAGTAATTATCATTCTTCTTTTAATGCTTGTAATAAATAAACAAACAAGTAGTAATTCATTCTTGGTTTAATGCTGTAAAACCTAATTTTATAGTTGATAACGTGTGATTTAGAGTTCTTACTTAATTTTCTTTGATGTCAAAATAATTATACATGGAAAATTTATTTTCTAAATATTCTTCTGCTTTTACACACAGGTCAGTTAGTAAGATTTTGGATGTTGCTTTAGGTCCAAACAAGGTGATAGAACCATCTGTCCTGTGTTTGAGTATTTGCCTGCAGATCAGAGTCTGTGTGAGAGCTCAGATCAGATTCAAGTTACTACAGAGCACCTCTGGGTCCAGGCAGGTCTGGTAAATCAATCTATGCAGACCCCTAGGATCTGACTGCTGGAAAGTGTTACAGCCTGAGAGGTGGACAGAGAGCACATGCCATGTATGTGTTTGCAGTGCTTGAAAGGAGTGGACAATGACTTACCTTTGAGGTCCTCAGTAAGGAACTCTTCTTGAAGTAAAACCAAAGAACTTGGAAACAGCGAATATCTGTTATACTGGAGCCTATCAGTTGCCTACTAACTCTTAAATGTACAATGATCTTTACTGCTTCTTTTGTTTTTCCAGCTACCAAATTTCACTGCTTTTTCTTTGTGATGACATTTAACTGTATCATAACAATCATTTTAGTTAGAATATTTTTTGTATAGTTTAAGGCACTTACCTTTCCTTTTAACTACTTTTTTGGGAAGCTCCCAAGTAGATCAGTTTGTTGTTTTGTTGGGGGTTTTTTTGCTTTCTTTCTTATCTGGAAGCATTAGAAGTTAGAACACAGCCCCTTTCTGCATTTGAAATACAATCACAGAGCACATGTGTATTCTACTGTAATAATTGAATTATCCTGCTGATCAGCTCCTGTTGCTTCTTCTTTTAATTCTGGTTATTTGGACTGGAAGAGTGCTAATATATCCTTTAGATATTTAGGTTCTCTTTTAAAAATGTTTGACCATAAACTTAATGAAGGAAGAAGCTGGTGCTGTCATACACCTGACCTTCAGAAGATTAAGAGACTTTTGTCTAGTAGGGTCCTCGATATAGAATATCAAAATCCATGCCTCAGGATGTGAAATAGCTGAAAGGCTAAAGGTTTAAAACTGTTTCTGTAAAAGTGGAAGACTTTAGTCCAACTCACAATGTTTTGCACCTTCATAGTAATCAAACTTGAAGCAGACAAGACAAAGCTTATCCTCTGCCAACTCAGCACGAGCATAACCAGCAGCTTGAGGGGCGAAATCCTGCCTCTGTATTTGGCACTTGCCAGACTGCAGAGCAAGTGCTGTGAGACTTGACTGGACACTGCCCTGACTTACCTGGTGTAGCCTGACCCGCTTTGAGTAGGATGGGGGTCTAAACAACCTTTAGAGGTCCCCTCCAACCTTGATTGATCCTGTGATTCTACCTAGAGGCAGAGTGCAGATGATTCCACAACTCAGAATGATATTTTCAGACTGAGAAGGGGACAGAAAGCTACTCTACTCTTCTGGAAGGAGATATACATGAGACAGTCCCTAAAATCCTTATCATGCAAAAATACAAGTAACTTTCCATGTATCTTGCCAAGCAATTAAAGAAAATCATGGGTACAGCTGGATGTCTGAATTGCCTTTTCTACAAATGTCATACCAAGGAGGAAAGCAACTAATATAATTTCAAAATTTCTGAAATGTTCTTTAGCCTTGTAAACTGAATTATAGATCCAGATCCTCAAAAAGCAATACAGAATGCTCCAACTACAATCTACCAGTTTGTCCAATGCAGTAGTAAGCAAAACCAGATTAAAAGCTTCAAAATTTTATGAGTGCCTAATGTCTGCTGTAAATACTTTGAAAAAATTAAAGCAAGAATTGCTGTAACCCAACTGCTCATCCTTAAAATGGAAATGAGGTTCCATTCATTTGGATACTGTTTTATAAGCTTGGGAGCATCCAGGAAGCGATGCTTCCCTGTCACTGAAATACAAAGGCATCAAAAGGTGGATATTTTCATATCATAATTCTATTACAATATACATAAATCAAACTGATTCCACAAACCTCACACAAAATGAACTACAGAACTATTAACCACGGGTCCTTCATCTGATCCTTACAGTTATGTTTTATGAACCCAACTTTCAGAATTAAAGCTTTTGGGCCTCTGCATTAGAATATGTTTCTCAAACCCCTGAAAAAAATGAGCTCATGTGGTAATTTCCCTGGTTTTTCACTGCTGTGTAAAATGGAAGACATTAACTTGACTTGGCAAAGAACTCAGTCACTGCTTGTAAGTATCTGCAGAAAGCATATGAAAATACATTAAAATTTTGAAGATCACAGCTTAGCAAGAAGAAACAAAAGATGTCTATTTATATTTGCATTTTCTTTTGTTCTTTCACTAATAAAGTCTAGGTGATAGCATAATTCCTTCCAGTCAAACCATCTGCTCAAAGTAATTCTAAAAAAGTCAGCAGTTACTGACTCTTCCCCCTTCTTTAGTTAGAGCTTCTGTCTGTCTTCCTGTGATCA
>NW_008237619.1:6662094-6667393 GCF_000691975.1 Corvus brachyrhynchos
GCAGAAATATTTCCTAAAAGAAAAATACAAGCTGATGCTTGAAGTGGCTGGTCAAGCAAGGTTAGAAAACTCTCATACCAAAGCAGTTCTATGTGTCTGGATATATCCCAGACTCACCACCAGATTAAACAAAATTAGGATTATCACCATAATTCATTTCTGTGAAACACTGCAAGGAAATGCAGACGATCTTTTCAGAAAACTTTGGGAAACATTAACAGGTTTAAAAATAAAGCTACTATCATTCAGAGCTGCCTCCGAAGGGTAATAGGGAAGCTGTACAGTCTATGCAGCAGCATTGCCACATCTTCCTTCTGGCCAACTCAAATAAACATTGGGTTACTGTGACCTGCAGTAGCTAAAACTATCAAGAAGTTTCAGTGTGCGCCCGCATGTGCCACATCACTCATTGCTGTGTGGAGCTACAACATCCACAGGTGACAGGTGCTTCAGCAAGGAGAGATAATAATCACCACATCAAAATAAAAAGAAGCTGAGGTCAATTTTATCAGTCATTATAAAGACCAAAGTGGAGTCCCAAAGTACCTTTAGGCCACGAAAATCCTGCCAAGGTTTAACAAGAACACCCTGAGTCATCAGATCACACATTACTCCCCTAAATGATAGCAAACTACTCCCCAAGCAATTTTCAGTACTGGCAACACCTCCACCTGAAATAGATTTAACTTCTACTTAACCTCTACTATTTACAATTCAAAGCAAAGTGAAAGCAAGGACATTCCACGAGTCAGATCATAGGAAGGGAGCAGAACTGCCAAATGCTAATGTATGTCCCAATTAGCTGCAGTCGGTGCTGAGAGTGGGCGATGTATCAGCACTCTCTAAAAAGCTACGAGCCAGAGCCAGTGGGATGCATGGACAATATTTTATCATTTCAAAGTGGTGACCTGAATATCTTTACAAGAAGTGTGGGCCAAAAACTATTGTTAGCCCCTGAATATTCAAACTATGGGTACAATCTCAGGCAACAGCCCAACAGTGCATAAATAATATCCGAGAGCTCTGACAGTGTAGCCAGGACATTTTGCAGCAGAAGGAAATGAAATGCAGTCATAGCCTTTTCCAGGAACTCTCTTTTAAATGTAGCTCTTTATACTGAGAAAGAGAGGCTTCTTCCAGCCTGTTGTAAACTAAGCAATCTATAATTCAGCACAGTTTTAATGGCTAGAATAATTAACAGGAATATTTTGCCCTTCTAAGACAGTCAGAAATGAACAAGAGCTGAAAGTTTGGGGTTTTTTTCCTCCATTTATTTTTTCTTTTCTAAACCTCCCTCTGCTGTTGATTATCCATGAGTATCTTCCAGTTTATACATTGAATGCTGCTTCCACATGCTTCATCCTTAGCTTCTTGGTAATCTGAGCACTGGATACCTGATTGCTGAAGCACTAATAACAAACAGGATTCTTTCGTGACATCTGATCACACCTGTCAATGCTTATGAAGCTTTTAGCATTAATGGCATTCCACCAGTTTCTCTAAGATGTTGAACTAAACCTTCTTAGGCTTATTTTAGTTTATATTTAGCTTGTTCTACCCTATTAAAAAATAACGAATACAAGCAAATGAAGGAATGGTACAAACATGACTACTGTGAAATAAAAACTACAGGCAAGATTACGCATTCCATTCATCTTCTAAGTTCCTTACATATCTGATCTATTTAAAACGGATCATCATGCTTCCTGCCTTCTTAGGTCGAGTTTGTTTAACTTTTGGAGCTTTTTACCCTGCTCCCCAGTCCTTGGGATTTTCTGAGGATTTCTTTGTGTTTGTTTGGGATTTATAAAATACAAATCTATCTGCAATTTGTCAATATATTCTAGGCAAAGTTTACAATATTGTCCTGCTCCCAACATGATTACAGGAAAGCTGATAAGGTAGCTTTTTCTCTGATATGCAACATTTTATATTACACAATAAAGCTCTCAACAATTCTAGTTACAATGATACGCTTCTTTCTTTTCTAAAAACCTCTAAATCCAGTCTTTTGTACATTAAGTTTTTCTTGTGTTATGCATCAGGATTTTAAGCTATTTCACGCTATGTGTCCTTCAAGACAATGTATTTTTAATAATAATAACAAAAAAGTTTGATCTGTAGAATATAGCTTAGCCTTAGGTCCTATCCTACAGCTAAGTATTCATCTTCCCTCTTAATAGCTGCCCATTATTTTAGTGATAAATATTAATTTTACAGGTCTATAGCTGCCTACTTCTTCCACCTTTTTGGAGTATTAGGAATATTACAACTGTTCACTCCAAATTTTTTTTAGGTGTATTCCTACATTCCTAGTTTCTCAAACATCATTGTTAATGGAGTAAATTATTTCAACTGAATCACTTCGTACACTGAAACCTGCACAATTTGGATTGAATTTTCCAATGATTTTTCAACGTTTATTTACTTAATATTTTCTAGGAGCAACTGACAGTTTTCCAAGTTCCTCAGTCATTTATAATGCGAAAGATATATTTACAGCCCTGACTTTTGCCTTGGGGAGCAAGTGCTACATTGGTTAATAGGTGCACACAATTCCCAGGGACAGAAATTAAGTTCAGCTGTGTTATCCAAGGATGTGATCCAAATTTAATTTTTATCTCTAAAGGGACACTAAGGCATGAGGCATGGCTACATGGCTTTTTCAGTTATCTTACACGAGAAACTTCCCAAGAGACCAAAACTAGAACGAACTCCTTGAGACTGAGAATATTTAAAGAACAATGATAAGAATTTTTTGTGCAAACCACACATTCCAACCCAAACACCAGGAGCAATCCCCTTTATGTGGGCACACTGTTGCATGAACTGTTCCAAACGGGTTTAGGCTATTCAAGATACAGAATTTTCATTTTCGGTTCTTTGAGGTGAAATTTGTGCTCGCACTATGCACTTCCACTGAAATACCAAAGGACAACTGAGAAAAAAGATTACAGCAAACTAAGTATTTAACAGTTGGCTGAGGTAAGTCTCAAGGAGAGGACTGAGACATATGAGTGATTTCTGATCTGACTTCTCAGACGTTCAAGGACACCATA
This sequence comes from Corvus brachyrhynchos, assembly GCF_000691975.1. NCBI lineage: Eukaryota > Metazoa > Chordata > Aves > Passeriformes > Corvidae > Corvus > Corvus brachyrhynchos. Next base: position 6,665,154 of record NW_008237619.1, read on the forward strand.
AGATACAGATGTTCGATTCTCTTATCACTCTTGTGGCACAACTGGTACACCAAATAAACAAAATAGACCAGCGCATGCATTGGGTATTATAGGCAGAGTTCACCAACAACTAGCTTGTAAAAACTTCTGGAGCTTTTTCAGAATAAAATATTACACAGTGTGTAGTGACTGGCAATATATGTCTACATGAAATAAATGAATATTAAACAAGCAAAATGCTGAGAGCTGCCAACAGAACTGTATGGGTTAATAGGTGGTTTTTAGAAAGCCTTTTCAGACAAAGCCTCTGAGGTTATTGTGTTATCTCATGAATCAGTCAGTAAAATGTTTTGCCAATGAATGTAAGGAAGTTTAAAGCTGTTGGCTTTTGCCTACCGTACCAAGATCAGTCTTAAGATCTGTTGGCAGACTTAACTTTCTTGATCCTTTAACTGAAACAACAGAAAAAGGAGAAAGGCAGTTGTTAATAAGTAAGAAAGAAAAAAGAGTGAGGGAAAACAACATGCCATCTTCTGGTTAAAACCATGTTGCAAATTTGTAGCACTTTTAATCAGCATATAAAGGTAGAATTATGGTTTAAATATTTTCATTCACACCATTCAGCAAAATAAATGCAATTGTACAAAGAAGAAGTGGAAAAAACCCACTACTCCAGCTGTCAAGGAGTGAATGGTGTTTTACACAGCTTTGGCTGTGTGCTGCAATATCTTACCTTGTGGTGGTGACAGGAATGATAAAAAGAAACCACAAATGAGGTTAAGGCAAATATTGCAAATGCTGGCTATGCAGCGTATCACAAATATTTAAACACCTGCAAATCAATTTAATAAGAGGGTGCAATGAAATTATGAGATCTGATGACATCATACCTCAAGATACCATTTGAAAAAGAGGGCATATTGTACAGGTTACAGAGACAGAACATACTGTTGTAATATTATGGAAAGGAAGACAGATTGCACAGAAACGAAATACAGCAGCTTCAGGACATAATGTGGTGTTATCTAATCATCAAAATATTGCACTCAATTTAGTCAAGGTTTAATTATTTGTTGTGTTCCAATTATGCAAGAAAATGGTAATTTTGCTTCTGTTCAAAAATGTTTTCATTTCCTCATGCACGAGCACATTTTCAAACGAACACCAGAGAACTGAAATGAAGCATGTCTTGTAGCAGTCAAAACGGCATTAAATTTATCAGAAGAATGCCTTAAGAAATCTTTTATTAATTATTCAGAAGACTTAATTTCCAATTTGGTTATTTCATTTTTTATTCATTATTTTTTTCACATGGTTTTCTGGCTTTTACCCCTTACCCATGCTGCCTGTTATTAGAAGAGAACAATCAAATACTTGTAAGCTAACTATTATACTTCTAAAGAAAGTCCCACATGTTAAGTACCACAGTGACAGGAACATATGAATAAGGAACAAATAAGGACCAAATTCTTTGTAATTTGTATTTAGTAAGCTTTTAGGTCAGAAGGATGCCCAGAACAGACACTTACTCACAAAATCCCTTAAAATATTTCTGCTGTATTCTTTTGCAAAGTCTGCAATGTGGCAGAATTAAATATCAGCCAGCACCTATGTTAGATGTTTTTCTCTTCAGGGATGAGTAGGGGAACCCACGAGGCTCTTGAGCAGTATTCTACTTTCAGTAGAACCAGCACAGTCCTCCCAGTAACCCATCTGTAGCCATCACTTTAATTCAGGACATGGTGAAGAGATCTCTCCAGATCAGCCTGGCATCAAAAATACACACCCCCAACACTACCACATAAAAATTCTCTAATTTGGGTACCAAGTGTTAGGCACCGATGTCCATTTTAGGCACTCACACAAAGAGCAGTTTGATTTTCAGAACAGCCTTTAAAAAACCATTCCATTTATCTGAGCAGCTGTCAAATACTCTTTCAGACTGTGAATGGGAGGATGCTGCTCCAGAAAATCAGTGCTCTGCTATAAAGAAGCATCACACATGATATAATCTCCTTTTGGGGGAAGGACAACATCTGGCCTAACTAGCCCTCTAAAAAAGGATAAGCAATTCATAAGAAAAACTGTAGGACACTTTACTAACAGACTAGGATTTAGAAGAGAATATTTCAGAGCTATAAAAACTAGCTGCATTTAACACCAAAGAGCTTCATTAGTGCTGTCATCAGGCAGGCTTTGAGCTCTGAAAATTGGTAGTCTAACCTCTTCTATTTCTAGGTTACAGGTGTTTGTGTATAGCT
>NW_008237619.1:6667469-6726669 GCF_000691975.1 Corvus brachyrhynchos
AGCAGGAATTATGTATCTTGTGTTGTGTGCCACAGCTGTTCCCAAATTGTGATACACGTCTGAACTGCAAGAAATAGCTCCCAGCTATTTTTGTGCAAGCTCATACAGCACATGCAAAGTTTGGATTTTCTGTTTCCTCTGGAGTCAACACAGGCTTGGTTTGGGAGCTGCCACAGCTGTTGCATGACAATTGCACACTCTTCACATGGCAATCACATGGCTGGACACTGATGCACTAGGACACAGCACAGATCAGTTGACAGACCACATACTTGAGGGTAAAAACAACAAAAGAAGCTGGTTGCTTTCATGCTTTACTGTGATTAAAGCTGTCTAAATTAATTTTTAAAACTGACTTTTAACTATTAATAGTATCCACATTCTGTTCAGTTTATGTAACCTGTTTTTAGTACCTAAATCATGCATGTTTTACTCTCTTTACATTTATTATAAAGGAGGATCACACATGTAAGCCTATCTTGCTGACAAAGAGCTTTTGAAAGCCAGTTTAATTTGAGAATGGAGTATAAAGGCTCAAGAGGCCAGCAGAGTTGTCTGCTATCATTATTTGTTTATATTCACACTGGAGACAGCCAGCAGAAATTGTGATGCTACAGCATAAGGCACGACAGCCCCTACCCAAAAGAGCTTAAAAGTGTTAAGAGTCAAATTACTCAGCTGTGGGATGAGAAAGAGTTACTAGGTACAGTCTAGCAGCCAGCTAAGCTTAGCACACAGGTCTTCTGACCTGACAACATCCTGCTCCACAGCCATATGGTTCCTATCAGTCTTTCAAGGAAAACACCAAGGCACAACCAACAGACAAACGTGCGCTCGCAGCTCCGGCATTCAGCGCTGGGTTTCCCTCAGCTGTTACAGCAGCCCTGTGGTCACAGATTTTCATATTGTTCGATAGGAAGGTGACTTCGTACAGGTCTTTTTCTACTAAGGAGCTTCTGCCTGACTAACACCCTGAAATACCAGTCCCAGTCACTGCCTAAAGCCCCCTTGAACCCTGAGCCGTGCACCACTGGCTGCACAAGGGCCCAAACCCAGGTCCCCAGCTCACAGTGCTCCCTGTTCCTTGCTAATCCCTACACACATGTCCCTTCTCAAGAACTTAAGCACAAATTCACCTGTTCAGAAACTCCCTTGCTTATGGGAAATAATGATAAAATGCACCTTGTATCCACACTGCTGAAGCTAATCTCCAATTATGGTCTTCTGACTAGTTAACATTCTTTTTAATTTAATATAGGTAAGTAGAAATGGTTATGCAGTGTCATCAGAAAGTAAGTTTCAAAATAAATACATTCCATGTTTTACAGACACACAAAATGTTTTGGAACGTTTACTTTCCAAGTTGTTTTCCAGAAGAATATAATTTTCAAATGGAGTCAAATCTCTTCAGCTACTCTGAAGTTACCCACAAGTTAAAAAAGAGAATGACTGTTAAGAAATTTAGTAATATTCTTGAAAGAAAGCTATTTTAAAAACACTTTGCATAGGGAAGTGAGAGTTTGGCATGGCACAGGCCTAATCCCAGCAGCTTTAACCAGTGAAAGGAATAAGGATAGAAGCACTTGGAAATCATAGTACATATAAAAACTTGTAATCTTGCCATTAGGGACCTGTCCCAAAGCTCACGGGAATCAGTTGTGGAAATCTTTACACAGCCTTCTCTAAGCTTCAAAGTCTTAAAAGCATTTTGGATGCAAGCCCCCAATATAAAGGTGATTTCTTAAGAAAAAAAACACAAATCCATTTTCATTTTAGAACAAATATTCAATAAGTCACTCTCTTATACACAGACTGAAGAAATTCTTTCCTTCAGGTCTTTGAAAGGAATCTAAACTGTCCAATTGCATCTCACACAACAAATGAGCTATCAAAGTTGTATTTGCCTGTGCTCACAGTGTATTCCCATCTATACACTTCAATATTAAGCTCCATATAAATGTTTGAAACAGTAATGGACATACCTAATTATATATATATTATATACTATGTTCCTAAGAGTCCCTCAATAAGTTTACCTAATGAGATGATAAAAATAAAGGCAAAATGTACTGGAATGATTACTGTTCTGTAATACATTACACAGTAATTAACTCAAGCATTTGATATAGCACCACTTCCATGACGAGTGCTTTAGAGCTACTGAGCTCTCGTATGCCACGACAGAATTAAAGTACCACAAAGCCCTCCTGACCCCCAAACCATAAACAAAAATGAAAACACAGTTTGAAAGAACGTGGCATGCAGGAGTAAGAATAAGATATTCTGAGGCTTTTGGTTTTAAGCCACCAAATACCATGATATGGCATGCCTTGCTGCATTACTGTTCTCATGAGACGTGTTTTATATAGGTTAAGTGTTTGTGGTTTTTTAAAGTTCTTTTGTTCCACAATTTTTACCAGTGTTATTCCATACATATTACTACATCCAGAATACATTTACAGTGGAAATTGCCACCTCTCAGATATTCAAAAATAAGGAGAATCTTTCAAATGGCTTTATTAACTTCTTTTCCTTTCTAATGTTGGAAGTGCATCACTATCATGTTTAAATATTAGTTTAATGAAACAAGGTACCGGTGGTTAAGGAAGATTATTCCTCTCCTCTGCCTACGACTCTTGAAAGGCAAGGTTGGTATTTCTTCACTTGCTGCTACCCTCTGTGTGGCACTGTGCATTTCAGAAAACTTTTAATCAAATGGTTTAATTTTATGTTCTGTTCTAAATGGTGTTCAGAACTGGAATCTGATTTTTCAATTACATCATCTGCAAAGTCATGTTTTAGTAAGTAGTACAGGAGGAACATCTGAGAAGACAGTCTTGTGAAACAAGTTAAATATTACTTAATGAAGAAGTAGGATTTGTACTGAATTATGTACCAGTCCTGCATGTGAAATAAGGAGTACTCTTCAGCCCTGAGTCTCTTGCTCAGTGCTCCAACACTCATATCAATGATAGAACACACAGATCCCTAATTCTGTTTTGAGGCAGGGAGAAGAGAAACAACAAAGTTGAATTACTGAGTTGACCTAGGTTGTCTCTGCAGAAGTTTAGTCAGAGGTTAAAACATTGACAAGCACTAGGATGTTACAGGCAAAATGAATTTTTCATGGAAACAGAGATAGTTCAAGCAGTCTAAGCAATGTTCAACATTAGACCAAGAAATGGGGAGGCAGGAGATTTTTCAAGTCCTCCAAGAAGCCTTTGCCAACACTGCTCTTATGGCCTGATTGGAATGGAAATCTGACTAAGCTGCTAACGGCGATCTTAGATGTAGAACTTCTCACGTCTACGTTAGCAATTAGTGTGCCTCAGGGATTCTTCCTAGGCATTGTCTTGGGAGTCTCAAAGCACGCACGTGAGCACAGCAATGTTGTTCCTCAAATCATTGCCCTTTTGATGGAGCTAAGGATGAAGATGCTCACCACTGTGCCATCATGAGTGCAGTGTTTGCCATCTAGACTCGTGTCCTCCAGCAGTTTGCACTTTGTTTGTGTATTAAGCACACTCAGGCCCAGTACCTGGCATGAATGTCCCTGCTGGATGAAGAACTGATGCTGACATGCTCTGGCAACCAGAATGAATTGCCACAAATCAAACTCCATTCTGCTGTCTCTGTGACCATATGTAGCCATACCCAGCAGGCCCTCCTCCACTGGGCAGCAACTTGAATCGCTTCACCCAGCAGTTCAAATGTTCTTCCTGTTTTTGCTAAATTTCTGAAGGATCAAGTCTTGGTCTGTTTTCAGCAGAGGCATGTGGTCACTGGTTTTACAAACACAAAGATCACAGGGCTCTTACGGAACCCAGCACACTTTCATTGTGGAGCTTGTGTGCCATGGACTTCAAACAGATAAAGGCAAGACTGGAAGTAGAAGGATCCTGCCTGACAAATTCCTAAGTAGGTAGCTGTGCTCTGTGAGCAAGAAACATTAGTCAGTGAGAAGGCTGGTGTCAGTGTTAAGGTTGTGCTGGTAAGCACAGGATTAGTTCCACTCCCAAGTTTTGGAGGGTGCAGTTTTGATGTCACTTATTCCAGCTGACTAGGTTGGATTCTGCCCCATTTTACAGCAGGTATGCAGGAGCAATATTAATTATATTTTGCATTAATTTATAAAAATAATTAATATCAGTCACAGTAGAAGAAACTTCTTGTTTTAAAAAGCAGTTCTAATAATAGTTACTTCCTACAAAACTGCACCTGATTTCACATTTAAAAAATATAAATATAGCTTGGAAAACAACATGAAAGTGCTAAAATAGGAAAGATCCATAAATATGCTATGTTTTCCCCGCTGAATATCTCCAAAACAGAAAAAAGCAGAATAAATTTTGGAGCAAATAATCTTAGATTTATCTAAGAGAGCTATTTTTGAGCACCAGCAGAATGAAAAATTGAAGTTAACTGCAGAAAAAGTAAAGTGTTATAGGAGACACTCATCATTATAAAACTAAGAATATGCACATATGGTTACCAAATCAGTCATCTCTTAGCTTTTACTGAAAAGAAAAGGAAAGGTTTTAGCTCATTTCTGAAGAGAAAAGGGAAAAGTTGAATCTCAGTGAGCCACACAATAAATTATCTAATTATAACTGAGCTACCAAATGTTTTAGTTTAAAGCCTATATCATGAGTTTCTGAGGCCCTGCTCAAGTGTTTGAGCTCCTAGTTTTATACCGATATTATTAGAGCCTATTTCACTTTGATATTTCCACATCTACAGATTTTGGGTTGCAAACAGTACAAGGAAATACATATTTTGAAGCAGCTGTTTTGTTTTAGTTCTTGGTATGTCAGGGAAACACTTTTATTAGTTTCTGCTTTTTATAAATTACTAATTAGTGGCCTCCATTCAAGATTAATGTATCCTCTTATTATGACATGGAATACATGGAACAATAACAGGGAATTTGAACAGCATACTTGTGGGAATTTGTTACCATAACTAAGGGGGAAAAACTATCTATCTATACTTACCAAACTACAAGGAAAAGAAATGTGATATGCATACCACAAGCCAAATGAATGTATCACAGCTACACCTCCTTATTTTCCATAACATTTAAAAGTCAGCTACTAGAAAACAGCTCTTAGCAACAATCTTTAAGACAGTGAACTCACACTAAAGAGATCAATGTAGACTTGGCACTTGCAGAAAAAGTCTCTAGGAATGAGATGAATTCCACCTTCTGAAGGACTATGGGTAAAATGGGAAACATCTATAAATTTTTGTGTGGCCAAGATTTCCCTGCCAGGTCACAGCTGGCTGATAAGCAAATATTTTTATTTGAGGTTCTGCTTTCATTGCAAATCACATAACTTAGGCACTGGTAGGTTCTAATGATTAAAATTTACCATCTCCATATTGCTGTTTTTCAAATAAATTCTCCATGTACACATTTGCATGATATATACATACAGAATTATAAGGACTCCCTGCTGTAAAAAAAACTTAGTCTTTTAAGAAAACAGAGAAACAAGCTTCTTATAGGAGGTTATAGGAATATACCTGCATGATCCTGTTACTTCAAATGTTTTCATACTGTTCACTTCAAGATGCACCACGTACATTTAAGTTTTCCTTAAGGAAACAGACTTAGGATTTTACTGTGCTATGTAATAAGCACTTCTCCAGTAATTTCTTCTCTTTGGAACTATGCACTTTGCTTCTTAGGGATTAATGAAACACAGTGATGCATGACATGAATGGCTTATACAGACTGCAGGAAGAGAAGCCAATCACCTTTACCTGAAGTGGGAGACTTGCAACGCTCTAGCTCCAGGGAAACTGGACTGTCACTGAGTTCAGTCAGGCCTGAAAAAACGGAGTTAAAGAGTTAAGTTACAATCTAACAGGGCATGCTTCAACTTTCTTGGTCGATGATATTCTGCACTTTAAAGTCAATTTGGAGAAAGGAATGGTGTGAAATGAGAGGGAAATAATCTATTTCAGATAAGTGCAGTTATCAGGCTGTCACTGCAGCAATTTAGGCTTGGTAAAAAAAAAAAAAAAATTAAAAAATCACACCTCTTGTTAACTCAAATTTGTTTTCCAAGTGCCTCGGGATAGAAAAGAGTGACTGTACCTAACAAAAGAAAACAAGTAAGTATAGTTTAAAATTTAAAAGTCTGTGATATGACTCAATCTCATTCATCCCTGTCAAACTGATGTGGAAACAACTCTGTGCTTTCAACTGCTGCATAATGCATGGAGGAAATCTTAAAAGAGAGAAGAAAGAAATAAAATTACCGCTACTGTGAAATATTAGAACTTTCATATGAATTCACACAAGACAGGTCATTTTAAAGGACATAGAAGGATTGATCTTGCTGGCTGAGTACCACACAGAATTTTTTGACTAAATACTTCTTCGTACATTGTTTATAAATATATGTGAGGAACTCCATCTACAAGGAAGGCAGCACCAAGAAAAGAAATCCTAGTCTATATTGCATAAATTTGTTCCTGTGAGCAAACTAAGATCCATCTTTGGCACAGGTCAAATGTATAAGTTCAAACATGCCTTTTGGCATGGTAGGGAGGGAAAGTCTGAGCTCATGCTATCCTTTACCAACTGTTGAGAGGGTGAGCTGGCATGGCCACACCTATTCAAATGCATCCTTTGTATGCATCCTGTAATGCCTTTGGCTAACCCTTGTTATAAGGAGCTCTGACACCCCATGCCAGGGGCTACGTGGGACTGACTGGCAGCCTTGCCCAGACATTCACGTGCCAGCAAGGTGGACTCACAGCACTCAGGTCAGAGCCCACAGTCAGGTGTACACTACTGTATTTACAGTATTGATACTGCATTTACACACACTCTGCTTCTGCTGCATCCTGAGAACCAAACATCCTACAAGAACCTTTCAGTATGCTTTGAAAGGGCACCACGGCTCCTGTAAGATTACATGCTATAATTTTTGTTGCTTCTAGACTCTCAGGCCCAGAGACCCTCACCATTAAAATTCATATACACTCTTGTTTTGAAAAATTCTGCTACCACCCAGTCACCAGTGCTGCTCTCTTAGCATTAACACCAGTGGAATCTTAATGTAGGTACTGACAACTTTATTACAATGTAATTCTGAACTGCTAAAAGAACTGGGGAGGATCCAGAACCCCAGCCAGCTGAACAAAAAAAGCTCCTAACACTACTGAAGATGCAGGAGCACAGGAATAATCCTGAGATCCCTCTGGAAAACCAGCAGTATTGATCTAGTCTGTTAAATCAGTATTAACAATATACTTGCTCCTGACTTAAGAAACAAGAACTGCCAAACTAGATATTACTGTTGAAAACCAAAGATTTTATTATTTTGAATCTTTAACTTAGAATCTGTGGTAAAATGTTATATTTCAATCAATTGTGAGTTCAGTCACTTTTAATGTTATGAGAATATTCAGAAATGGTAATCATTTAGGGAGCCTCTCTAGTACAGCTTTCTTATAGCAAATCTTGACTCTACTTGAACCCAAGGTTTCTCTATGTACCTAGAGTTTTGGGACAGAATTGATTTTTGCTGCAGAACTCTCTGGAAGGTGCAGTGGGAGCAATTTTGGCACATTTGCATAGCATCAGAGGCCTTGGATAAATAAAATATTATACTGTTTCTTTTGTAAATGCATTATTTGAGATATTAAAGTATTAACACCTTGGCTATGATGTTCTAAACACTGCATAATTAATACTAGTGTTGGATACAATATCAAATCCCAGGTCAGATTTTGCTTCTAAATAGTTTGGAGATATTTTTTAATATGGAGTTCATAAAAACAGTATTACATCTCAATACAAATTATGGTGCTATGGACTTAAATGCGAAAACCACCAAACTGCACCACCCAAGAGCAACTGCTGTAGGAAAACCAGAACTTCCTCATGTTTGGCACACTTTTGCAACATAAAACACCAAAGATACATTTCATGTTATGGTATTAAAGAATGCTGAACACATGAACTTCTCTACAACCCTTGACTTGCTGTCAAGCCACTGTCACCCCCAGCAGTGACCACCTACAGATGCTTTTAAAGAAGAAGCGTAATATATCCCCACGTGAGATGTAAGTGGTACCATGTACCCTGCACAAGAGCATTGGCTTAATCTCACTTAGATTTGCTTAAGCACTTCCATTTGCAGATTTTCTCCTGCCATAAATCTTTCTTTCTTTGAAATATTATAATGAGTTCTGCTCGTTACGCACCCATTTATCCAAAGTCTCTTTTAAATCTTGCTAAATTCTAAATTCTGAAGATGTTGTAAGGCAATGAATTGTTCAATCATCATTCATTGAAAAGGATAAACACATATCCATCACTTTTTATGTGTTACCTTTGATTCTACTAAATGTTTCCCTTTGAGATAAGAAAGGGAGCTCTCAAGCTTTTCCTTGTACTACTGCTCATTTTTTACTGTCATTTCCTTTTTAAGGAAACCAAACTAAATATTTTCAATAATTTACCATGTATAAATATTTCCATGGACCTCAGCTTCCCCCAGATGTCTGAGAAACTACAACAGCTACTGAAGCTAGATTAAAAAAATATTTTCACTTTCCATTTTGAAGTTCTGTGGGCAGTTTGTGCCCCAAGATATTTTAGCTATTTTTAGCTCCCCAAAACCACCACCCCAGCAAATTTTAAGCCCACCTAGAGCAAGAGGAACATAGCAGTAAAAACAAAAGCAAAAACCTGAGACTGGCAATGTGAACAACCACCTGAGAGAAGAAATACCCATGACATTATAAAGAAATTGTCTTTGATCTGAGAAAATCATAAACATGTGTAAATAGTACAAGATGTAAGTACATCACATAAGGCATTAAAACAGTTTTAAAGACATATCCTATGGATACTTTTCTAAGTTTACTGTGATTTTCATTTCCTCTTTATTAAAGGACTAAAACCCATAGTGTCTACTATGAGGTAACAACTTTAATGAACTCATAATTTAAAATTATGTTTGAAATTTGAAATTTCTATCTGTATATTTGAATTATTCAGACTGATCATTTACTCTAAAGCACCCGAAGCCATCACATCTTTGCCTATAAATAGATTATAAATAAATTATCATAAACATTCACAAGCCAATAAAATAAGTAAGCTCGGTGTTATCTTAATCCATCTTCACACTGAATTACCATACTATGTTTTCTTTATGTTTATACATCTATATATATATATCTATGCATGCATTCTTTGGAAATTAGTTAGTTCAGAATATAGCAGTTGACTTAAAACTCAACCTATATTAGCTTCTTAGGTGTGACTTAAAGTGTCGAATACTGATATACAGTGACTCACAGCAAAGATTTTTCTGTGTCCTCCTGTCAGACCAAGGGTACTTTTGCTCACCCCCTCTCAAGGGACTGGCCTGAAGGAGGAACAAACACTTCTCACTGAAAAGTCTTCATTATGAAAATTATTTTGCCATGTATCAGCATCCTTTGGAGTTGACAACACTTTGGACGCTTCATAAAGACTATTTTCTTGTTCTACCAACAGATGGTATGAATTTCTAGTAGGAGATGCAAATTCCTTTTGCATCATTTTGGTATTTTTATATTCTGCTGCAGACATTACCCCTCTAGATGCAGTAAATGTACTTGTTTTAATATTTGGATGCATGTTACCCAAAATCAGGTAATAACATGTAGTACGACTTGATTTCAATTGAAGAAGAAAACCAAACAACAACCAACCAACCACATATGGACGTCCCAGACTGAAATACCAACACTTTGTTTCTCTGACCCAGTATTTGAAGAGATTATTTTGTTTAAACATGGCAGTAATTAAATATATATATATCCCTAATGATTCATAAATACACATCTGTAACATGGATTTCTTCCATCCATGTTAAGAGTCGTAATCCTGTCTTTCTAAAATCTACTCAGGAGCGTCCAAATATGAGCTTAACATCGCCAAGATGAACTCTGCTTTTTTTTGGTGCTAAAGTCTCCTCTTTACTACACCAACAGAGCTATCAGCATCACTGTCTTCTCTGACACTCTAATCCATAATATTGGTTACATCTTTGAATATCACATTTTAACTTTCTTATTCAGGCTGGATATTAAATTGCATTGTCTCTTCCTGCAAATCACCTCTGAAATGACCAACAAAAATCTAACTATCTTGCTCATTGATAATCTCTTCTTTGGCTTCAGTGCCTACAAGTCCTATTCTCTCAAACTGATGCATGTGAAATTATCTTCCTGGTTCATCACTTAATCAAATCAACTACTCATATATCTTCCCATTAGCTTCTCATTGATACAACCCTTAAAGCTTTAGACCTAATGCTTATGTTACCACTACTGCTCCTGCTTTTGTCATAATAATATCAGCTTTGATTGCACAACTTCCAAAAATAATTTACTTTTCCAATCATCATCCCTTATGAGAGAAGATAAACTTGTAAGCAAAATCCAAAATCCTCTCTTAATACCTCACTTAAACTTCATCTCTCAGATAAGAGATGTAAGAAAGCACAACTTGAGAATGACTTAGCAAGATATTTTCAGTCTATGACAGATTCTGGTCCTGTTCTTGATCTTACTGCTTGGTGCATCTTTCAGATCATACAATATACACGCCTGTGTAAGTATCAAAGGACAAAAGCAAGAACCAAATAATTTTTGTGGAAAGAAATCAAGCTGTTCATGATCTTGCCTAAAACTCAGACTCATACCTCATAGGAAGATTTTGCAGACTTTTCCAGCTCTGGGGATGAAGATGGAAACAAGAGAATACATTTTCAGCTATGAAAGACTCTATGGTCTATGTTTGTAATTCTGAATGAAAACACTGGTAATTTTTGGGCTTAGAATTTATTAACTTTTTAGAGGGGGGGGAAAACCCCCAAACCATTGACTGCTGTGTGTCTCTCAGGCTCTCTGTTACAAACTTGACATTGGCAAGACCAGACTAACAGACTAAGATATCGTACACCAAACCTTTTTATGGAGTGCTGAATTTGTAACTGGACTAATCTTTTAACTAAACAGACCATCTTTTATGAGCTATTATGAAATAAAGTCATAGAAATCAGCCTAGAGGGATGGAACAGAATGCGTTCTGCAAGTGTACGACTGTATTTCAATAGCTACATAACTTCGTATTTATGAGAGATAACAGAATAACTGCCACTCCTTTATCTTGCCTATACTGAATATTTAACATAAAATTGCCTATCCCTTTGTTCTGTGAAAAATACTTTAAAAAGAGGCATCCTAGAGACCTAATTACATATAAGCACTGCAGTTAATTAAGATACGTATGGCTCATCTCTTGAACAGTCATTTTTGAAAAATTAATTATAGCTTTGTTCACTGCATTCTGCAGTGATGAATGCTAATATTTAAATTTCATATCAGTATAACTCAAAATTTAAAGATATTAAAAACATTAATTTTCATAGCCCTCTTTGATGTATGTATTTTTATGCCCACTTTACATTCCCCATCAAAGATCAGAGGCACGGGATGGTTCCCCAAAGCCAAATATTTAAGTACCAAACCAAGATTAAAATTTTAAATTTCACAGCATCCAATCCAAGGGGTACTCTTTTAAGCCACATTGTTCTTCTGATAAAAGGAAAGAATTGATTGATAACTACAGATAGTGCCATTGCAAAACAAGAAATGCTTCATACTAGTAAATGTACATAGAAATGAATATAAAACCAAAGAAAGATACTGTCACCAAGAACATAGAAATGTTGAAATATAATTTCTAAGGCCCAATCTTCCCCATATAACATTGAGGTTTTCTCTTTGATTCTTTTTAAAGAAAAGAATTTCTGTATAATAAAGGTAATTGTCAAAAATAAGCATGGTTGACATCACAAAATGTAGTAAGTTTGCATGCATGCTGAATGTGTTTTAAAAAACACATTACAAAGCACAAACACATGGGTTTACGTCAGGCATAGTCCAGTCATGATAAAGCTTTTTGCCTAACCTTTATAGAACTTACTCTGATAGGAAGTACGGATCCGTTTCGTTAAATCTGGATAAAAGTTAGACAGGCCACGCATGCAAAAGTTGTCTTTGGAACATGCCAGTACACCAGCATCAGCAGCAGGCAGAGGAAAGAGAGAAAAAACAGTCTAAAGTGAAAGGAACTGATATCATAACCAGCATCTAGAACAGCCAAGGTGAAAAAATTTCAGCAGATGCTTACCTTCCAATGGGGAGATATAACAAGAAAAGTAATCAAAAAAGTAAAGGATGTGGGATGGATGGTGAGAAAGCAGCTGAGGCTTTTTTTTAGATGCATAGTTTCTATGAGCAATCTAGAAGTGTGCAATCCTTCTTAGTGGTCATTTATCCCCAGTGAGCTCTGTTCTGGCAGCACTGGATAGCTGGAATAATGGCTTAAAGGATTGGCCCAGACTGCCACTGACAGAGAAAAACCCTCTGTGATGCAGTGCTGATAACAGCTTTTTCTACATGAGCAATCCTCCACCTTTTGTACAGGGTTCTGCAGCATGTTGTTTGTGGCTAGCTACTCACATTTCTCAGGGAGCTGCTGTGAAGCTGCCTGAAACCAGACAGAAAAGCCGAAGGTAACTTGAAGCTGCTTGTCTCTTCTCTCCTCAGCTGTGCCAAATTTACATATTTAACACTTGACACAGATGGGAACTAAGCTTGGCATGATTAAATGCACAGAAAGTGAGATAAATGGTCTTTCAGGAGCAGAAGTAGGCCTGAAGACTTATATTTTGTTCTCTAAATTTTTCTCTAAATTTTCCTTTCTATTTGGAGTGTAAACACATTCCCAATTAAAAAAATATTTCCTGTAACTCTATGGAGAAGTAGGATTTGATGATTTAGTGCAGGGTCTGCTGATGAAAATGCTGATGGCATAAACCCACTATAATCTGTTGCTCTTATAGTTTTAGGGTTAGATTTAAAACTCCATGTTTTCTAAGATATTTTAAAATCTGATTCTAAAACTTCACAGCTATGTAAAAGACATTTCATAATTGTGCCTGACTCTTGCATGTTACTATGGAATATGTCAAGTGAAAAGACTTGAAACATAGATGATATTCTGACTTTTTCTCATACAAGTAAATGTTTAGATAACCAACAAAGTATGGTAAAATTTAGCTGTACTGAAGTGCTAATATTTCTAATACACAATGTGTAATAACAGTTATGACTTACAAATGTAATCCTCTTAGCATCAAATTTTAAAATGGATGTTGTAAGCTTATATCAAGAACTTCAGCTCACTAATGAAGTGCTTAATTTGAGCTGCTTGTACTACCAACATAGAATGCCTCCCAGGTGTTACACTTCACTAAACACAACTGACTATTCTAATGAATAGCACCTGGCAGAAGGTACATTTAAGCTTAAATTGAAGTCCTACTTACTGGTATGAACTTATTGAAACCAGAAAGAAAACAGCATACAAACTACACTTCAAGTGACTGCCACAGAAACAATTTATTAATCTGCTCATTGTGATTTCTATTACAGACTCAGCTAAGGGAATGACTTGCTGACCTCCATCCCAAAAGAAAAAAAACCTCATAAAACATTTTGTTTCTGAGAAAGTGCCCGCACCTAGAGCACGTCAAGTTTCTTTTGTCAAGTTATAGAAACTCCATGGGCCGGCAAATAGTCATGCATCTCAAAAGCACTATAAAAAGCCACAGGCAAAAAAACCAAAGAAACATCTCAGGCTCATAACCACAATGACTGTTTCCTACCTGCAGCAAACTGCCTGCTCTTGCGAGGTGAGCGGGGCTGGCGCTGGTATGGATCACTCGATCCATAGAGGTCGAGGGTGCCCATGCTCAGCAGGACTGTCTTCTGCATGAAATCCACAACAGCCAAACCATTGCAGTTCCCAAAAGCCACTCTGCAAAGAGAAGCATCCCTCCGAAGTGTTAGTAATATGTAATTCAGTTCTGAAAACAATAATAATTATTATTACGAACTCTGCACAAACTTTTTCTTTAGGAACTACTCAAAGCTTACATTTTTTATTTCTTACAGATTTGTAATCCTGAATTTTAAAAACTGCTTTCTGAATTAAGTTTCCAGAAAGCAGACTTACAAGTTCTACTAACTTCCTGTACCAAACACATTGCAGTAATGTCTAAACATTGCTTCACTGAACAATAGAATTCTAATAATAAGGATATAAATTAAGCCTAAAAATCGTGGCTTAGATCTTAAAAGTGGTTATGAATTTATGTAAAATACAAATACAATTAAAATATAAATACAAATACAACATAAAAAATAATTATTTTTAAGCTAAATATAAATGACAAATGAAATATATTAGGCTGTATTGTGGAGATATCCAAATCCAAAAGGCATTTACAAAATTTCCTTCCAACTCTGTCAGTTTATCTACAGCAGAGATTCCTGTTAAAACAGTCTCTACCCCTCTGAAATGCTTCTGCAAATGCATTTTGATGATGGTTTGATTTATGGGCAAGATCTCTCTCCTTTTGTATCAGACTGCAATTTTAAATTCCAGACAGAAAGGATTGCAGGTACAGCCACAAAGAAACTCAAAACCCCAAACCGTGTTCAATCATATTCAGAATCACTTTCAACCAGGTTCTGTCATTTTATGTAAAAGGTGATTAAGATGGTTAGTTCAAATCCCTGCAAGATCTTTAAGCACTTAATTCACAATAAAAGGGAGCTGTGCACTGACATCCACCAGATTCTTCTTAATATATCTCCAAAATACCTGAAAGGAATTTGTGTGTGGAAAAACAACAACACAAGAGAAAAGTGATGAGGTGGAGAGAAAGCAGGGTAGCTAGAAAATTTTCCTCTGTCCCACATTTTCTTACTCTGCTTCCAATATAAAAAAGAGTGCTCCTTATAGCAAATTAAAAAGTAACATGTAAGGCAAAATGAAATTATTTTTCCTTAATTGTCAAACTAGCAAATTAAGGCACCATAAAACTTGCAAATTAAGGCACAAAAGGGGCTCAAATTCTGCCAGTTGTTACTACACTCTGTTTACCACCCTTGTCTCAACTCTGACTTTAGTACAGCATCTACAGAAATACTGTGGATGCACCTCTGGTTTTTCCCCACTGACTTTTTTCCCTCATTGGAGTGGTGTCCCTCAGGGGCCATACTGGGACCAGTACAGCTTAAGGTCTTTACCAGTGACAGAGACAGTGGGATTGAGGGCACCCTCAGCAAGTTTGCAGACAACACCAAGCTGAGATGTGCCCGAGGGACAAATGCCACCCAGAAGCACCTGGACAAGCTCAAGGAGTGGGCGCACGTGAATAATTTTAAACTAAAAGAAGGTTGATTCTATGTGTTCATAAGTTCTGCATTCTAGATGGAAGAAAAAAATGAAGGAATAAAAATGACAAGTGTCACTCTCATCTATTAATACTCCAGGGAAAAGAACAGCCATTTGCACTTTGAAAATTATTAAGCTGAGATTTATTAATTTTGGAAAACATGAGTCATAAGGAGAGCTAGTGATCATTCACACCCCTGGACAGAAATTTAACAAAATGTATCATTTCCTGATCTGTATTTTTCTAAACTCCTCTAATTTAACACACAAGCATGGATCTAATATTTCTTACCCCCGAACAAATTAGTTTAAAAAAGAATCAAAAATTGCTCATTAATATTATAACACTTCTGAGTATTGGTAAAAAAATCTAGAGAGCCATTACTATTAACAAGGCTTAAGATAAATTGCTAACAACAAAGTCCTTATGAAATCAAATACAAAATTAAATTCTCAGTTTTGAGCAATGAACAGAAATAGTTGCTAGGTGATGTTCTATTCTGTTGGTATCTTTCACAGAAATGTCATAAAACCCTCATCAGACATTTCTTGATGATTAATATGCAGATTAGCTGAAACCTGTTACCCCATGAGCTGGTAATAAATTTTAAGTGACTGCTTTCAGTCAAACAGAACCTACTTTAAAACAGATTTATTATTCGTATTTAACCTTGTTCCTGAAGGTTAACCTAATTCTTCAGTTGTAATTGAAGCATTTTGTAAAATTTTCTTTTCTATTTTCATAACATGAAGAAGTTTTTGATGATTCATTTCAACAAAAATAAAACAGGTGTTATACTTTTAATTTGTAGCCTTGGTACTGTTAAAAGTAAACCAAATACATTAAATAAAATTTTGCAGTGTCTGAAGTCTTTCATCTTTATTGCTGTTTCATGGCTGCAGTAAAACTTTTGCAGAAATCATAGTAACTAAAAGAATACTGGGAAGGGACTCTCCAGAACACACACCATTTTATGCCTTCGACCTAGTTAAACTGATTAGTATAGGAAGAAAAATAAGGCAAAAGATGACCCCAATAACTCTACAACTAGCATGGCAAAAACTACATGCTCTCAGGTTTCATGCTGAAATGGCAAAGGTCTTCCACATTGTGAAGATAGATAACAGGTGACAATTAAAGTAGTAAACAAAAATTCTGATGAAAGAAAGGACTGTGCCTTGTCATAGGCCTGAGGAAAAAGTTAAGAGAGACAAGAGAGACAAGAGAAGAGAGTCTGCATAAAAAATCTAAGGAAAAAGACCTTTCTTGGGTAGTTTTTTTGGGAAAGGTAAATGTAGCTTATCAGGCTATTTTATTCATACATGCATATATTTCTGAAACACTTATGTACTTAGCATAGGGTGTTTTAAAGGAGGCTGTCCTGTAAACCATTATTGCTCCTAGCAAACGAAACAATTGAAAGCACTTGATTGAATCAAACCAGTGGTTTAGGAAACCACTGTGACTATTAGGAGAACCACAACCTATCAGAATAGTTTACAAGTGAGGGAATGGTGTGATTATTCAGATGCTGCCTTGAGGTCTGAGACCTGCAAGGGAGCAAATCAGACAAACCCTAACAATTTGCACAAGTGACAAATGCATCAAGCTATGGTAAAGAAAAGAAAATCCTTGAATTCATGAATAGGAAACTATCTAGAAATTCAGGCTGAAGACTTGAAAAAACAGCCCCCAAAAGACAGTATTTTTGCACAAATGTAAAAACTCTGCATTAAACTGCCAAATTCTCTGAAAAGAGTCCAGTGACTTATTGAAAATCAGCAGGAGTCAGCACCTAACACCCATTACAGCCAATAGTTTTACTGGAGTAACACCTACAGAGAAAACCATTTTAATGTATCTGGATGACTCCCAGTAAGAGAAAACATTAAAAATTGGCAAATAAATTGAACATGAGGAAGTAACTACAGACACTCATTTGCATTGCCATACACAATACAGCATTTAAATGTTCCTTATTCAATTCTCAATTTCAGGTCACCAGCTCTTGTGCAAACAGACATTAGCACAGACATAAAAATGCTGCTCTCAGAAGACAATTTCCAACTATGGTATGTCGTCATGATAAATGGCATTTAACAGTTAATCACTTCACCATTTTCTATTAAATGCATTTCACCTTGGTGAACTTTTCAAAATGACTTTGAAAATTACAGATTTGAAATGCAATTAGATCTTATTTGAAAGGAAGGAAAGAGTTATGTGAAAAGATCAGTCTTTTAAACATGACTAGTAAAAATATTGGCAAGAATTGCAGTTTAACATCCCACATTACAATCTCTACATCAGGTCAAATAATTTTCCCCCAAGAATCTGATTTACAGTGTCTTTTGAATACTTTGCTTTGACCTTAATTGTCTGTGGGAAATTTCAAAGTATAGTTGGAAAACATGTGATTTCGTGCAATAAACAATAAATCAATGCAACCTTAATTTTGAGTTACTTACAGTCCATAAGCAGAGTTTACAGCAAGACTGGTAATCTGTTGTGGAGGCTCACCATCCACCCACACCAACTGGATAACAAGATCTGCCTGGTAGCCAGGAGGCATCCGCACAGGTCGAGCCTTAACGCTAAGAAGAAGAGGTACAGAATAAGAACAAACAAACAAACACTGGGCCATGAATAACAACTGCTTTGCATCATTATGAATAGTGAATTTGAATGGAAAACCTAAAATACTTCTTTTTGAGACTTTGATAAAGGACATTTCTGTGTATTTGGAACTTTTTCCTTGTGAAGTAAAGCGTGACAGAAAAATGCAAAGAGGCAAGAGAGGAGAAGATATACCTTTCTGTAATGGTCCTCACCAGAGCATATTCAAAACTTACGGACTTGACAAATCTGTTTGTCCATGTAGTGCAAACAAGTCCTCTTTTATTTCTAGGAGTATAATCACCCAATATGTGAATGAATGCTTCCTACATCAAATCTGATATAACTACTAATGCCTGTTCCTGCTGTGTTATGGCAAGTTCAGTGACTTGCAAAGCAGGTAGTGAAGGTGTACATTTTATGGGGAAGTGTAAGAGCCGAACACCTCTGTATGACTGCTTTATGTGCATTTTTGAGTGGTACAACTTAATGTGGGATACGCTGAAAGAAAACATTATGCAGTAATAGCAGTACTTTGAGGTATTCATGTTAGTCATTAGTACATTCACGCTGCAGGTAGTAAATTGCAGGTAAAACCCACTAGTCAGTGCATTTTCACTGCAGCTGTTACTGGTGAGACTGCTTGTATTGCACCCCTTGGCACACAGCCATAAAATAGGGCAGTCCATCACAAATAATCCTCTACCACTGGGAAAAACAGTCTCCAGAAAAGACTGAGAAATAGAAGAGGAAAGAGAGTAGTTAGTGGACACAGACACGGACAACACATGCTGAAGATTCACAATTTCGGTACATAATATATCTTTCAGCTTTGAGTCCTTCTCTATACATATATGTCTACCATATTTAAACAGTATTATCCTGTGTACTGGATCTTGGAGAAGAGATCTTTGATGACACAGACTGTCTCCTGATTGTGACTCTGCAAGTTTTCCAAGCAGTTCTGGCCCATTAACCTGAAAAGTTGATGGGTCAGATTGGAAAAAACACAACTAATTCCTATTCAGAAGCAAGTAAGTAAGCACTTCTTTCAAGAGAGGATATTCAAACTTCCCATTCAATAACCAGGGCTATCAGGTTCTTTGTAGATATTCTGATTGCATCTGCTGGGATACAGGCCTTGGTGGCAAATAGGGCTACTGGCAATCCTGGAAAATTGAAGATAAAAGCAGAAAACTGAAGTAAATGGAAATAAAACATAACCACAGAATAACACCAGGGCAGAAGTTCTCAACAAGGTAACTCCAGTAGCACAATGGGTAATACACAAAGAAATTAGTCCTTTAATTCTGAAAGAAGTTACGAAAAACAAACGACAGTGCACTACTTCCCACACTTTCATGATTTGATATGGAGCATTGGGTGTACCTTATGACACAGGTAAAATCTCCTGCTCAGTGTTAATAGTAGAAGATTTTTGAAATTTTTTTATAACATAAAGACTATTTTCTTAATGAGACCATCATATCTGCTGGCAGGTTGACCTCATCTGTCTGCCAGACACCCACTGAGCTGCTCTCTCATTCCCCTTCCTCAACAGCACAGGGGAAGAAAATAAGATTCAAGAGCTCAGGGGTTTAGACAGGGCAGGGAGATTACTTACCAATTACCATCAGAGGCAATGCAGACTCAAACTGGGGAAAATTCATTTAATTTATTGCCAATTAAAAATACAGTAGGAGAGTGAAAACTTCTTTGAAACTAAAATTACCCTCTCACCTCCCTTCGTTTCAGCCTCAGTTTCACTCCTGACTCTTCTACCCATTTCTCCACCCCAAGCAGCACACCAGGGGTGGGGAACAGTGCTTGTGGTCCATTCATAACACTCTGTATTTTGTATCTCCCATTCCTTCTTCATGCAGTTCCTCTCTTCCAGTGCGGAGTGCAGTTCTTCTGGAACAGACTGCTCCAGTGTGGATCCCTCATGGGCTGCAGTTTGTGCCAGAGAATCTGTTCCTGAGTGGGCTCCTCTCCATGGGCTGCAGCTCCCATCAGGAGCCTTTTCCAATGTGGGTTCTCCATGGAGCTCAGGGGAACATCGTGTACTATCATGGTCTCCTCCACAGAGGAATGTCTACTCTAGTGCCTGAAGTAATTCCTCCTCCTTTTCTCACCTGGGTGTCAGCAGAACTGTTTCTCATTCTTTTTTCTTCTCTCACAGCTGCTGCACAGCATTTTTGTCCTTTGTTCAATTTGTT
This sequence comes from Corvus brachyrhynchos, assembly GCF_000691975.1. Classification (NCBI taxonomy): domain Eukaryota; kingdom Metazoa; phylum Chordata; class Aves; order Passeriformes; family Corvidae; genus Corvus; species Corvus brachyrhynchos. Next base: position 6,687,634 of record NW_008237619.1, read on the forward strand.
TTCCCAGAGGGCCCACCCTCTCGGCTGAGGGGCTCAGCTGTGCCCTGCTGTGTCCAGCACAGGGCAACCCCAGCTGCTTCTCACAGAGGCTGCCCTGAAACCCTTTCCAGCAGCACCCGGGTACCTGCACCTGATACCTCTTTGATAACTGCATGTTCAAAATACACACCCTCTCTTGAATTGTTTAACCATTTCAGTAACACAGTTTATGCTGTAATGCTTATATTTCTATTCTACAGGATTCACAGACCTTGCCAGAACTTTCCCTTATTTATTACTTCATGAGAAAGTCATTCCTCTATCTCTCTAAATGCATTTCCTTAACAGCACACTCACGCTATTTCTTTTACCTCTGGTACTCTTCAGACCTTGCATGTGTATTTGTCTGGAGCAGTAATCAGGCACTTGGCTTAGATATTGTCATAGGAAAGATGTGACAGTACAGTTCAGCAACTGCTAACCCACTACAGTTGGCAACAGCTTTGTATTGTTGTTTTCTATTAATAGCAAACCTCTGCTCAGAGTTTTGCAATTTCTGACCTGTTCTGCTGGCACTAAAGCTTTGCCCTTTTCTTTGTTCATATGTTACATATCCATGAGCATTTCTGAAGTGATGCTATCCACAACCTTAATGAAGCAAGCTCTGGATTACTCAGGAGTATTTGTGGTGAGAACAAAGGCATGAACATCCGTGAACTCAAGCTGCTAAGGGAGAGAGGTCTTTTGAAACCAGGATAAACTGAAGCTACAAACAAGAGTTGTATACAGTAAAGATGTATTATTTTCAAAGAAACTTCACAGCAAGCAGAAGCTGAATATTTTACAAACAGTCCTTGAGAGTATCTTTGTGATGGAGCCCTTCAACTTCTAATATCTGTGGATAAGCCTTTAAGAGGCATAACAGTGGTGGTCTTCCCATCTTGCACCCCATTTTCAGCTTTCAGTGCCTGCCCTTAAAAATGTTATAAAAATACAGAACCGGTAAATGAGATCCAAGAACCAGGACTTAGTCTAATGCCCTTGCAGCTGAGCTTTCTGTCCACCTTTTCTAATGGATAACTGATGATGTGGGGGAACACAAGAGGCAAGCATGCTGCTCCAACAAGTACCCGTCAAAGCAATGCATTTATACTTTCCCTCCTCTAAACAAGCTAACCTAAGACTGACAATCGCTGCAGAATTAATTCTGACCTTCTAAAACATGCTTTTTAATGTGATACTACTTTTCCAATGTGTTTCTAATGCCACCCTGAAAAAATCAGAGAACTTGAAGTACCTTCTAAGGTTTCTTTTGGATTGTCACTTGAGGGAAAAAGGTAAACACCTTTCTCTCTAAGTATTTTTCACTGCAAATTTGAGGATCTACTTTGGTAAAAATGGGTATTATGTCACAGGGATTTTCTCTAAGCATAGAATAAGCTTTAGGTGATGAAAGACCATAATAATTGAGTAAAGTAATTTCAGATTTCATGATTAAGGCTGTCATTCCCATGTGTCTGTGACATCTTCCTACTTAAGAATTGTTGAGCTATTTCCCTTGTTTCACTAACCATCCTGCGTAACAATAATGCGGATATTCAGTACTTCACCTTGTTTTGGATGGCTTTTTTTGAAGTGTTTATAATATAAGCAGGAGTATGAGCAGAAGGAATGTAGACATTTCCTTGACACGTTCTTGTTCTGCTACACTGAATTTGGTTGTTGCAAAGTTTTGGGTTTTAGTTTTCTTCACAAGATATTCAGAGTTCCTTATCACTTTGGAGTTACTTGAAGCTACAGTCAAAACCCTTGATTGACCTAATTTTGGGATGATACTAGAAGACCGGGAACAAAGACTGACATTCTGGGTAGAGCTTTATGATAACAGCATTTACATTACATCAGAAGTATTTATCTGCATAACCACAAATCCATTGGTTTCTTAGGTTATCACAGCTGCATATTTCACTGCAATATCTTCTGAAAGAAGCAAGAACAGTATTTATTCCATACTGCTGCCTGTCTCTCTCAGTAACAGTTCTGATTTCAGAAAAGTGCCAAGTTTTCATTACTTCAGTCCCTCCAATTACTTTCTTCCTAGTACCCATTCACAGACACAAACATATTCAGTGATTCTAACTCTTGGCTAGAAAAAATTATGTAGTGTGGAGTGCCATTCATTTGCTGTAACAATGTTGAGAAGCAGATAAGAAAATAAACATAATGGAGCCAGTTATGTATGTGTGTAAAATTTTATGTGCATTATCAATATAGTTCAAGCTCTGCACTCACTCTCCATCTGCAGATGGCTGCAGCTTTACATTATTATTGGTCTATTTTAGATTCTGTACTGCTGCCCACCTAAATGGCTTGCATATAAAGTCAACAGCATTAGCCTGTTCTTTACTGGCTTTTTTCTGTGTTTTCAGCACTACTTTCATTTTACCACCATAATTCTGCTTAGATCAGAATTTTTTAGACAGACAAGTCCTGTGGACCCAGTTAGGATCTGGGAAAGTGTGGATATTTGTATGTCTTTCCTTAGTGAGAAAGATAAGAGCATATGTAAGTATACTTTCATCTAAATGTAGGAGCGTGCCAGCAGCTCTAGTGGTGTAACTACTCTGACATTGAAAAACTACTTCTCAGTCAAAATAAGATTACAGTTATTCTGTGTAAAATTTGACAAAATCTATTGGACAGTTTAATGTGAGATTATATGGAGTCAAGAAAACTTCTAAAAACTAACAAGCACAACCTCTGTGGGTTCATTACAACTTCTCTGAGACTCCCACATCAACAAGTCCTCTCCTTCCCAAACAAAATCAAGTAAGAATCTCTTAAGGGAAAATCTTAGCCACTGAAATGATTGCATTCTTCCTGAATTCAATGTTATAAATAGATTTCACATTTGGACTTTTTAAATAACTTATCTCTGCCTCTTCTATTGATTTTCAGTTCAAATTAATGATTGAACTGAGGTCTGAAGTTCAACTGCCTGACTGAATTAGGTGGATAAATGAACAGAATGCCAAAAAAACCTGTTAATTTTACAAGGACAATAGCACAATATTGCTTTTAAATGCCAATGCTATTTTCAGGAGCCAAGCAGCGCAAAGTATCTGCAAAATCAGGAAATGTTCATTTAAACTGCTTTTGAAATAATTGAGGCATTTAGAAGATTTAATAATAATTAGACCAAAATAATAATGAATTCACTAAAATGAGAGCAATTGTTGTCAGCAATGCACTCTAATTGCTGGAAAATTACAGTTTATAGAGTTTTGTACAGAATTCTTGTTTTAAACTATTCAAACCCATAATTTATCTGCCTTATTAATAAGAACATATTAATCTACTCCAACACAGTGATAATGTATTCCAACAGAAAACAATTTGCTTCTTTCTAAAGATTAAACAAATATACACTTCCACACAGTGCAACTGTTTCAAAATTGTATATTTTAAAGATTGTTTCCTAAGTATGAACACAGTATCCATGCCTTACCCACCATAAAATATATACAGTTTTTTCATAAAGAAAAACTTTAGTGTTACACTAATTAATCAAGGCGAGAAAGCTTTACATATGTCGGCTTTTATGGAAGTTTCTTCATGAACTTTAAAAAAAAGGTTCCTCAGAAATTCCTGTAAGATTTACTCCTAGATCACACTGGAAAACGACAGTCAAACATTTACTATAACAGTTTATATTCTTCATAATTATGTCTATCCTTTTAAAAATCCCTTGTTGATTATTTTGCCTTAATTATTTTGTTTGTTCCATATTCTGGTATCTTGTCATTTTGTGTTACATACATAGGATTGACCTCTTTTTCTTGGTAGTTGATGGATTGATTAACAGATAAGAATGCTTTTTAGAAAGATAAATATTTGAACAATGGCACAGACTTACCTAAGACATGGGATACTGTCCTTCATCGTTCCTTCACATGCTACAGTGTTGGTACTTCCTGAAAGGCTCTTTAAAGAAGGAAGCTGGGAGGAGGCATCTGGAAACGGAGGATTTGTTTCTGGTTCAGGAGTAATGATGTCTTCTACTTCGCATTGAAGTCGTACCTCTAAGGACTTCAATAAATAAAAAGCTAAGTTATTTCATAAGGAAAGCTGCTGAAAGTTCTGTCACTTTCAAATAAGTATCATTATGCCTTTTTTTAAAATAACCCCCATTTATCATTATAATTTGCAGGCAAAGAATTTGTTACGTGTTATTTATACAGCACAACAGCAACACGAGATAGGAACTAGAATGATCATCAACTCGGCCTCCTGATTACTAGCACAACAGAGTCTCTACCAGACAAGTTTTAGCCAGGATGGATAAGCCTGACAGTGTCAATAGTACTGATACATGAGCTTTATTTGTCCATAGGTGGGGACCAGGAAATCAGAGAGAACAGCACACACAGCTCTGTATTCCTTAGAATAAATGTGAGTTTAGTGGATTCTAGAAAGCAAAATTCAAACCACTTACATTTTGCTTTACTTCTGGCCTCTCTAGAAAGGGAAAAGGAAACCAACTAGGCCAAACCACCCTACAGTTCTTTCCACTTATTCAGGAAATATTAACTGAAGGACTCCAAAACACAGGGGAAACTGGACAGGAAGTTCAAATCTAGGTAGTAAACACTGAGCAATTCTTTCTACCTCATGAGCTGTCCAAGGAGATACCCATTTTGAAAAGATAATGTACAAGGTATAGCTCTCAAAGAGACAAGGTTTGGGGATTACTAGCTGAGCAGTAATTTCAGTGCTGCTACCTTGAAAGGAACAGAAACAATTGCAGAGGTAGACACTGCAAGCTCCATCTTCGTGATCTTTCACTGAGACATCATCTGTACCAGAATGAAGATTAACAAACTACCTAAGTTTCATGAGATAAAGGTGAGTAGTACTGAAGGGTCACCTGTTTTTCAATCACTGTGTTAAAACATACAAGATTTCAAAAGAAGTGATTCTGTTTAACCAGGAGAGAGAGGTCCTTTCTCAAAATTTCGCTTTTGTTTTCTCCTTGCAAAATCCACTGATATTTTTTGCCTGAATCAGTTAAAGAAACCTACAGACAACATTTGCCTTCAAAGACTAATGAGAGAAATATTGAGTTCAGGAAAATCTAATCTGGAAGTAATTGCAGTGGACTGAAACAATTTATAATGCTGTTTAATATTTATGCAGGCCTGGAGTAACTTTTGAAGAGTCTGTTCTTCTGCTTACCATGTTAGAAATGCATCACTCTTCTTTGGATGTTTTTCTGTGTGTATTCCTTTTTCTACTAAAATTAATTTTGTTAAGTTCTAGCTATGGTGCATTTGAAGGCAGAAGGAAAAATTCAGACTAACAACATGACTGTGAATTTTTCTTATGTTTTTGTCTCTGCTTTGACTGGACCTTAGGAGGGTTATAGAAATGTTGAACCAATTTATTTTGACAGAGAATAAAGATATTTTTGGGGGATCTCATCACTAGGCTTATTGATTCCCCTTTCCATATTCAAATGAGTGTGACCTTTTTTCCTATGGTTCTACTCAAGAGCTTTGAAGAGGAGCTTCACTGAGGAAAGATGCTCATTGAGAAAGTGATCATGTTTAATTAATAGATCCTTTTGAGACAGGATAGAGTGGATTCAGATGAGAAAACAAAAATAACAGCAGCAAATGCTTTTTATATAACTGCATGGCAATGACTCCAAGGCTGGATATGAAGCAGAATTTGTCTCATGCATACTCCTTGCCTCCAGAATCTGATATGAAATGATGCAAATAATACTTCTGTTGAGGAAATTCCAGGCACAGCCTATGCCCCAAAGGTATATTCAGCTGCAGACTTTCCTGCTACATGGAGCAGCCTGTGAGCAGCCCTCATGCTTCCCATTTACCACAGCAGTAACATTACAACACTGTCATCAGGGCAGTCAAACCAATGTGGGGGCCTTAAAATGCTGGGAACTGTAGATTGAATTCAAGCTAAGTTCAGTCTGGATGATAAGGAGAGGAGGACACAAAGTGCTTTGTACCTCAGGCAGCAAAGAAATCCTGAGACTGGCCAACTCAGTCTCAATATAGACAAAGGCACACAGCCTAAAGTCAGGTACAGATTCCAACAAAGAATTCCGTACTTTTGATTAAAAAAACCCCATCATTTAAGAGTGAAGACTTAAATGCAAGCAGCGAAAATGCAGAAACAAGAGAGAAGGCCCATTTCAGAGATGCACAAAACCCAGAGGAATTCTGTGACTATGCCACCAAGATTGCATAATTTAATATTCAGAGAAAAATGCTTATTAATTACAGATGAAATCTGAGAAACTGTTAAATTGCACATATTGTAAAGCTTTGGAAAATACAAGTAATGACAATTCAGCTGGAAAAGTGAAGGACAGGGAAAAAAGACATTAAATTATACATAATAAAAGATTAGGTGCACTTGCTGTGGAACCATGTAAGAATACTGAAATGGAGTAATTTTAGCTGCATTACATATGAGCTGGTCAGTAACGTGAAATTACTGTTCATTAGTTTTAAACCTTTCCTGAAATATATTCAGGCAGCTTAGTAATTGCCTGGTGGGGGGTGGGGGGTGGGAAATGAGTGGAAAACAACAGAAAAGCTACAGGTAATGAATTTCTATACAGAATGGCACATGGCTACAGGCCAAAAGTGACACAGGCTTTTACCACAGTAGAATTTTCTAAAGTACATTAAATAGTGTTAAAAGGATAAGAACTATAATCAGGGAAGGTGACAAATAATCCAGCATTTCACACAGTTTCCATCTTTAGGGAAACAACATCAGCATAAGCCAGAAAAAAATCAACTCTTTTTGTTTTGTTAAACCCACTGATGATTTTCAGTCTCCTTATGAACAGAAATTAAAGAGATTAAATACTCGAGTTAAAAAGAGCATTGTGCATGTACACAATGTACATCAACTGATAAAAACGTACAGCAGACAGGAACTTTAGACCAGGTAAATACAACAGAGATTACTGTATCATAAAGCCTTAAAAGCAAACTATGTCTGAAAGGCTGCACTGTATGTTACTACTAAAGCAAAAAGAAAGTGGAGAGTAGGTTCCAAAACCCTCAGATTTTTGTCAGTAACTTAGGTAGGATCAAGATTTCCCTGGAAAGGTTTAAAATGGGATGTCCTTAAACCTGTATTTATACTGCTTGCTATTTTTATTTAAATACTTGAGCACAGATGAAGCAAGGCAATTTGATTTAGAAATTATGTTCTCTTATAAGAGAGTGAAATAAGTACTTACTGCAATTTCAGTATTTACTTCATGTTTGCTGAACTTGTAAACAATCACATACGCAGACACTCCTGCCACACAGAAAATTCGGCTTTCAGGACACCAGTACATCATCTGAATGGCAAAAGGATCCTCTTCCACAATCTCAGCTGTTGCTTTTCCTTCTCCCACTTTCTGTTTTTCAAAGACCTTTGATGTTTTTAGTTTGTACAACATCTGTAGAGTAACTGGAATATATTAAAACATATAAAAAATACTAACATGAAGCAAATCAGTCATAAAATTCCTAGTTCCCACTTTCTTCTCAGTTGTAGCATAACAAGGAATCTTAGGAAAGCCTAAGAGGAGAAGATGTGTATTACACAATACAGATACTATTCTGGTACATATTACTGGTAGGATATGTATTTAATACTTCCCAAAAGGGTATTTGTCTGTGAAATACTTCTTAGTACTTTCTGGGGAAGGATGTCAAAGGTGTAAATCATGGTGTTCATAATTAGGCTTATACTCAGTGTTACAGAGAGATCTGATAATATTGACACTTTCCTAAAGAGATGTGAAACTAAGATTTCATTTGTCTGAGGTTATGGTCTTGATAGTATGTAAAGACTGTATGGCAATTAAAGAGAAAACATTAGGAAAGCATTCTGGTGGCGTGGTCAACACAAAATCCTTCTGAATTAATGGGAGTTCAAAAACATTTTGAATTTCTTGACTAATAAGTAGATCTGTATTAATACCTGTATATAAAATCCTAATATCCAGAAACTTTTGTCAAGATTAGAACTCCAGTGCAGAGAACTCCAGAGGTAAAGGAGGGATGACAATTCACCCCATTATGTTTTACATTCTTCCCCGTTTTTACTACTTTTACATTAGTTTATCAGTGGTATTAGTAACTGCATAAGGTCAGAAAAAGTCAGTCAGGCCCAGCACCTAGAAAGGTGTGCATATGCACAAAGGCAAAGCTGCTTGCTAGGTCAGTGTAATTGTGGTAGCTCAGCCTGGCCAGCTTGTGTAACAAGAGCATCAGGAAGATGAAAGGACAGTGTTTTGGTTATGTAACCAGATGATGAACACAGCAAAACCACATTTTTGTTTTGCAGTGCAGATATATGCCAGGAGGTTTAGCATACACAATTTTTAATGTTTTAAAAAGTTGTAGTACATAAAGCACTTCAGAATTTTCACAAATTGCAGCGAATGCTTCTGTAATAAATACATAATTCTTCCTGCCCTAGTGGCAATGAAAGGGGATTCAGGTTGCCCTTAGTGCCAGAATCAAATCTAGAGTGGCACTTCAAATCAGGCATCATGAGTCCATGCACACTAGGACTGGAAGAATTGTAGAATCATAGGGCATAGTACAAGACAAGAGTCTTCCATGCTTCTCTGAATTACTGGGTACCATCTGTACCTAGTGCCTTCTGTGCCTTCTCTAAGGGCAAATAAGAAACAGCAATGGCTTTTGAATTAAGATACATTCAGAAAACAGCTCCAGTGGCTTAGCAATTCTCTGTCTGCCACAAATTTGTGCTTTCAGATACAAGATGACACAATTAAAATATGTCTAAAAGCAAAGTATTTTGTGCCTTCAAATACCAGTAGGATATTATGTTTGCTGGGAAATCTCAAATGAACTTAGAACTCCATTAAAAAGGTTAACACCTTGTAAATAATATAAACAATAGAACTTTGTAATAATCAAAACCTTGTAAGTAAGAAGTACCAAGTATGGCATAAGAAACACAGTACATGCCCTGAAAAGCAGGACTAGGACCAGGACATCAGACATGTACTGAAAATACCATTATTGTTGAAGAGATTGTGAATATTCATGATCATCTCATCATTATCAAGCTTCTAATGTTAAGAAAAATTCCTATTGCAGCATGTATATATTGATTAGGGGGTTATGGTTATATTCCCTATGAGAGGTATTTTTCTTTTCCCATTTCTGCCAGAATTCTAGAAGGAGTAACTAGCACACTGCTTCCTGTGCAGTACATACACTAAATGCCTTGTGGTCTTCCAACAGTCTGTATTGTTTCACCCTAACTTTAGTGCCCGTATTTGCAGATTCTTGTTAGAAACAAAATATTCACAAGACAAAGTCTAATGTCTCACTCTACTTCTCTAAATAAAACTAATTATCCTACTTTTGTTCATATTAAAGCTCTCACAGACTTCTTTCTTTGCAGATAAACTGTTGACCTCATTTGATGATGGGTTTTTTGGTGTTCACCATAACTTGAAGTTACTGGAAGACGTAAACTCTGAGTGGCATGCGTCTGTTTTTCCACAGTTTCCAAACAGACAAATTCCATAATAAAAAACCAACCCATGGTCATGTTCAGTTGCTGTTCCTATTTAATATATCTTTGTGAAATGAGGCTTTGGAAATCCTCATTTTTACCTTGTCCATCCTGTGTAAAAATATTTGGTATTAGGCAAAAAGGGAAGTACCTGACCAAGTCAGGTTTAGCTGACATTAAAAACTTGTCAACATCCCCCACGTTTGTCTGGAAATGGTAGGACTATTAATAATTATAATTCTGTGGCACCATGTGGAACTAGCAGGTAGTTTAAGTATGCCATACTCTATGATCTTGGCACCCATTACAGACTGGTTATTAGAATCATATTAAATCTCTCTCTGCCTAACATTTCACCCAAAATTTTCTTTCACACTCTCTTTTCTTTAAGAGGCTGATACCCCATAAAAGAGTGATATTTATCCCTGTACCACGGAAGAGACAAGAATACAAGGCAGCTCTAAAGGAACTTTGGGGAAGCACTGTCACATTATTTGAAGCAGAATATTTTAAATTTCAATCAAAGTGTATGTGCATTTTAATAAATATATTTTACTAATAAACACTATATGTATTTTCTGTAGGGGAAAATGCTGTGTGCTGATATGTGCAGTTACAGCTAGACTGTATGAACAAGTATATTCTGAAGCTTTTTCCTGCTAGGATGAATGGTAATGCTTCCCAGTTATTTCCTGGGATTTGAGACTGGACAAGAAAAGATTCACCCTCACCAGATTAAACAGGTATTGAAGTGTATGAACGTATTTCTTATTTTCAATATTTTATTTTCACTTAGCTATAAAGAAGACTTTGTTGTAGTCAGTATAGAAGTGACATGAGAATTGGAGCTGAATGTTAGATCTAATTGAGCCCTCTCTTCTAGACACACAAGAAGAATGTGTCCTAAGGTTTTTTTACCAACACTTCATCTTTCATAGGTTTTGGTATGTTGGATTTTGAGTTATTCATCACCCATTTCTGCCTAATATAGCTCATTACCAGCATTTTTTCCCTTAACTTAATAAAGATTTTCTTAATTTCACTCCTTTTTCTTAATTATATCAGCCCCAATATTACTGCTCAACCTGTTAAGTATCCTGTTTTATATATAAATGTGTGTTTGTGTGATTTGTCAGCATTATATAAAAGTGAACTTTAGAAACTTACTGGCAGAAGCATCCCAAAATTTTACTGATCCATCTGCATGGCTTAAAAAATATAAAAATTAAATGTGTTAAAACAAAATGCAATTCTAAAACATCATCTACTTTCAGTGACTAATAAATATAGCAGAAAAAACTCATTTTGCTCATGTAACTCTCTTTAACTTACTGACAATATATTAAAGACATACATACAACCATAAGAAAATATTTTGAGTTTCATTTGGTTAATAAAATATTTTTATGCATTTCCAGCAGAGAACTAAGCCCCCAGTGAATTTCAAGATTACAACAAGAAGAAATCACTTCCCATAGTAATAATGAGTTTAAGTCACAGCACTTTTGGTTTTGCAGCGGGCCAGCATCAAGCCTATGCACTCTAAAAATGCCATGTACAGTGAATTTTGAAAGGACAGAGAGTAACTTTATTTTGCTTGATACTTTACAACTGTGTTCTTTTTATTAACATTAAACCCCTCAAGTAAAGCTGGAGAAAGGAGACACTTGTGTTTACAACGAGAATGATCCCTTCATCACCTTCTCGCACTACTGCACACATCATAACCTTATTTTTATGAACAGGTTTTTAGTATCATTGATAGTAACAACTTATCAAATATATGACTGAGACCAGAGGAAAACCGATCATGCATCTTAGTTGAATACCTTCTGTTTCACAGTATGGCCCTTGGGAATCCATCAGGCACTGCTCATGGGGTTCCTACTGCAATCTGAGCCTTTCTAGGCCTTTTTGCTCTGTTTCTTCACCCACAAGGTGAAATTCATCCCAGTGCACCACACCCTCACTAATGCTGGGTATTAAAATGAATTCCCAAACTGTCCCCATATACGAAGTCCCCAGAAGGCCAAGGGACAACAGGTATAGAAGACCAGCTGCTCTCCTTTTTGAAGCTATTCTCCATGACCTTCAAGGCCAATATATTCTCTTGCAATACATTTTTCTTTCGAAAGACTTCACCTTCACAAGTGCTGCTGTCTAACAGTGGGGCCTCAAATGGCAATTCTTAATGGTAGCTCATCCCTGGGTACCAAGGTTCTGTTTTCTACAGTAAAAGAGAATTTCTATGGTGACACTGCTCAAATGAAGAGCCAGGATATGCACACACTGTGAAGTCTCAACTCTTGTCTATAGCTAACCCACAACCAAAAGGAGTAGATGCAAATACTTTAGAAGTACCAATCCCCAGTCTCATTCTCACCCTGTAATAATGATTTCAGGATATGTCTGAGCTCCAAGGTTCCATGCTCCACCACTGATGGGCCACTCCTAAACAAAAAAAAAGTACAGAGATCACAACTTATTCTGATGAACCTTGCTTGGTTCATTTTTAAATTCAGGAGTAGACATCATCTTCCCCCAAAAAGCAATACAACTTGTAAAAGAACAAAAATATGTGTAATTCAAGGCTTTTACAGTTTATTAACATTTTCGTGTCATCAATTCAGGCGTTGGAAACTTAGTAACACTTTTATATTATCACTTAATGTTTTATGCTCTTAAAATATTTCCCCCCAGCTAACAGTCAACAGTCTAAAACAGGAATGAGAGGGAGAAGTAATAAACAATTCTTCTGGTCTTTGGAGATGGCTTGTCTCTTGGAGTTTCTATACAACACTGAATAGACAGAGAATTTATCTTGAATACAAAGACCACTGAAGAAGCTGGCCCAGAAACAAGAATCAGAGCATGATGCCATGAGATAACTTTTACAGAACATATGAGATCATCATCTCTTCCTTGCCTTTTGTTTACTGATGGCAAGACTCCCATTCTCTTGGTCTAGGCTGGTTGAGCAGAATGCTGTCCTGTGCCTAAAGCCCTGGCATATATGGATACAGGATGTAGAGGGTGACATATGTGCAGAGTGGGTCAGGATGTGTGCAGAGTATGAGTGGCTGGAAAAAACTGGGAGCACAGACTTGTTTGTGTGGATACATGGAGTGGCTGCTTGTGGGTACAGAAATGGCTGGCTGGCATATGAGTGACTACCTGCCTTCAGAGTGTTTATTTGTATGTGCACAAATAAAGCAAGGAGACAATAGAGGATGCAGGGAATACAGGTAGGTGCGGCAAAGTGTATGAGGTAAGGGTAGATTTAAATAAGAGAAATAAAATATTTTCTGAAGCACTTTTCCAAACCAAGATCCAAAAGAAGTAGAGAGGATTCAGTTTCTGAGTCAATGGAAAACAAGCCAGCTCCAAGGAGAGTACTTCTGTTGATTTGAATGGAAAACTGATGATGTCTGACTTGTTTACCCAGTACTTTTTTCTACTTTATTTATTAAAATATATTAGTTCTAGCCAAAACATAAACAAGTTTAAAGCTTGACATTTATAAATTAATTGCATTTCTTCTTCTACTTTCTGCAGCTTTTCCTATTTCTAAAACATTATGATAAGACTTTGGTAGCTCAGAGAAATAGTTATTAATATCCCTATTTAATAACAAATCTCACAGACATGCTGTCAACTCTTACTGAACATCTTCTGCTTTGTCTTTCAGTTATAATGCTTTCACTTTTTTCTTTGATAGAGAGAACCTATCCATACAAATTTGAATTGTACACTGATGGCTCCCTTTAACCCAATCTGATCTGGAATAACTCCAGCATCTTAATGATTAAGTTCTGTATAATGGCAATTAATGGTTCTGCTTAAGTGGTCATGTTTCTGAGGGAAAAATACTGGACTGTAATCAGGCTGCTAAGTTGCTGGTTGGACTAACCTTAAAGTGATTATTAAAGAAGTAAAACAAAAATAATTTGGTAAGATGTCACAAAAACATAGGTTATACATCTACTTTCTTTGCTTAAAAAAAGAGTATTGGTTTTGTTTACCTTATTACTGTATCCTTGCTTTTTATGTTTTGCTCCTACAGAATAGAGTACAGGGATCAAATCTGGAGGACAGTCCGCAAAATATTCTGTGCAGGTAACAGGTGACTCATGAATGTCAATAGGATATGGATTTTCAAAGATTGGAAAACTAGTTAAGGAAGACAATTTATTAGAAGCACTGTGACACGCTGAGCCATAGAATAAAACATATTCTTATATTAAAGTATATAGCAGAATCTAAGTAAAATCACTACTAATTACATGTATTTTCCCTTATTTATTGAAACTTATGTATTGTCTTTTAGTATCTGTAATAATGTATAGTTACCCAAATAAAGACATAAAAATTCCACTGCTTGGACAAGAATCCTCTTGTTACACATACAGTCCCTAAGGCTAATAGGGCTACCTGTATGAATGAATAAGAGCTAATTTTTTTCTAACATCTCAAAATCTTATTTATACAGAAGTGACACATTTTCTAGAAGTTTCAGGTTCATGGATATGATATATACTATGAACTCCAAACTACTTTTACAACTGTGGATTTTATATTAAACATCTTAGCTGATTGGGTTGGTAGACTACTGATTATACAATGAAAAATTGCAATAACAGATGAGTAGATCTCAGTTTAATTCTCACTTCCATCAGTTTGAACAGCCTGAAAAGGAGGAAAACCTCACTTTGGCACATTACACAAAATTATTCACAACTGAAAAATATAGAAAATTTGGTTCTGATTTCAGTTATGTCCATTTTACACTGGCTAGATCATCTGAATTATTCTTTAAAGAAAGTGAGATCTGAATATGATTCACTTAACATTTTTCAATATATTGACAGCCAAATCTGTTCCTAGTTAACCAGTGTGAATGGGGATGTACATTACTGGTAGTGTTGGAGGCAGAACAAAATAAATAAGAACTGAATTATGCTTTACATGATGTATAGTTCCTCTTTGATAGGAACATGGATTCTGATATGGAAGAACTATTTGTCATTTAAACCAGCAACTGGATCATGAAGTAATTCTGTATATCCAGATAAAACAATGCCATTATTTATTAAGATACTGAAACTAGACATGCATAAAAGTAGCTGTTGAATCTTATTTCCAAAACACGTACGTGTTCAAGTATTATTTAACTTTGGTGTTGAATGAATGTTTGAGGGCTGTGCTGAAGGAACTGAAGATGTAGATTTATCCTAAAGTTTAAGAACAAATATTATCTTAAGTTCCTGTTCATTAGGTGAACTTAGCTCTTAAGGTGGAAGTACATATTTAGCAAGAGTTATTTCCAAGAGTGAATGATTTTGGATAGTAAAATGATATTGCACGATAACATTTGGAATTTTATGATAATTTACTAGACAGTTAAATACACAAATAGCTTCATACAAAATTTTATACTTACTTGCTTTGTGTCAGGTCAACGACAATGAGATCTTTTTCCAAAAGCACAACTACAGCATAGGGTTCTTGAAATTCTGTAAGCAAGGAATCATATAAAAGACATGGAGTTCTCCTATAAGCCATTTTAAGCAAGCAAGTAATATTTATGTTCTTTTAACTTTCGCAGTATATTAAAGCTTTGAGGTATAAACCCCTGACATATGCACAAACCAGACATAGCTGGAAACCAGGGCCAGAAAGGAAGTAAGAAATTACTTTTGGATAGTAGTGTTGACAAATACACAAAGCAGAAGAAGAATTGGAATATTATAGCCTGCCAGCATTATGCTATGATGAAAGTAAAGAAATAGGATATGAATAAGTTGTGTGTATCATTGCATTGCTGAATCCCATTATTACACAGAAAAAGTATTTTTGCTGTCCAGAAGTAATACTTCTACTGTGAACAACTGCTCTTCAGAAACAGACTGTGCAGGACACTTCATGACACACAAGGCCCCCATTTCTGAGGTGATTCAAGGGGAATATTTCCAAGGAATCCTGTAAGTCTGCTGTGTTCAATTCAGATACTAACACACCATTTCCTCCCACACTCTTTAGGAGATTATATGGTTTGGTTTTTTATACAGTTCTCTTATTTATCAAAACTAAAGAACTAAAATGACAAATAAATGCTTCCCTTGATGCATAGAGTATATTAGTTTACATAGGATAAGTTATTAAAAAAAATAAAAATGTGAAATTATGAATTTCTTTTCAACAGCTGCAAATCATTCCAGCACATGCAAGCTCAGAATAAACTGTTCAAATGGGCAATGCCAAAAGGACGAGTAAATGAGAGCAACTGATTCATCTTCCCTTCAGTCCTGCTATGAATGCACAATATTTGCTGCCTGTTTTTAAACAAGGCTATGAATAACACAGGTTAAACCAAAATGTTTAAATATTAGTCTGTGAGCAGGGGAAGGTGCTACAAATCCTTAGTACTGGGAAGTATATGACACAGCTAAATGAAGGCCCAATCCAACTCTGATTACAGAAAATTAAATTTATTTGTGACACTGAAACACATATGCACTTTACTAGCAGTTTTTAATATGTACTTGATTTAGCTATGTATATAAGAATTATTTTACTTTTCTGCTTGAGGGCTTAAAATGCTAAATTTAGTTCCTTTTTGACTTACAGCTTTTCTTAATTTACACCCTGGAACTTTCTGACAACATATTTCAGAACTTGGCAGCCCCACAATATGCAGCAAACATTTTTAACAGTTCATTTCATGCTGAAGTGTACAAACTTTTTTGCAGGTAAGTGACAGTTTAATTTCAATAACTTAGCAAGCTGTAAATGATGAAAAATTTCAGAAATATAAGCACCTATCTTTGATTAATAGCAATGTTTTCTCACACTAGCCCACAGGTTTCAATCCTGTAAGTGGAGATTTATGCATGCTTTATTGTCCATTCACTACTTCCTTCCTACACTGAGAATGCAAACAAGTTTCAGGTACTTTCAGTTATATAGTTTTCTTCAGATGAAGACAAATATGAGGATGGAAGTCCCTGGAATGGGATTAATGTATGAGGAAAGATCGCTTTGCTTATATTTTCCATAATTGTATTTTTCCCAATAAACTCACCATTTGGATATGGGGTTTCACAAAGAGTTAAAAAATCAACTATAGGATGATCCATTTCAAGAACTGTAATTGCTTTCCCATGCATGATTGTTAAACTTGGTCTTCGACAAGGCTTATCATATGACAATCCACCAGAAAATATCACAAATGGTTCACTGTATTAAAAAACCCAACATAATAATTGTAAGTCTACATAGTACATACAAGTTTACATTATAGGTTTAGAGTCTGCAAATAATAATAAATAGCTCTGTAAAAAGAATGCAGGAAAAGATTCTAAAAGGACTTAAACTCAGGAATGCAATTTTGAGTTAATTACAGAATTAAAAACAAACCTGTTTTTACAGGTCTTGTACTCTACTTTAAGAATTGGTTTACAAGATTCAGGTTTTTTTCCATCTCTTTGAACTTTTCCTAAGGAAAGAAAGAACATGAAAAATCTATCAAAACATCATGAAATTGAACTATCAAACTAAAACATATACATTGAAACAACTGTATAAGCAACAAAAAAAAGGAACTTTAAAGCTACAAAAGATAAGGAGTATCAGCTCCTATTTCCATAAAATATGCATTTGTCTAAATTAATTACATTTATTATGTCTTTGTGTTTTTACTGCCACATACATCTCAAGAACCATAGAACACACTTCAAAGACATCTATAAACCATGCAGATTTCTGAGTATGACACTTAACTAATAATGAATGAATTAGCCTAATTATATGCCTTTTTTTCTGACCACGTAATGACCAGAAACAGCTTAATTTTTCCTAAGCCGTTTTTAGCTTGACTTAAATCCTATTGCTGACAAAATATTACATGCTTTGGAGTGTAACTAGTTGAGTGATAAAATTAAATGAAGCATACAACTGAAATTCATTAGTTCTTGGTTAATTATGGCTCAGTACTTCCAATCAGAGAAAAGTCACTTGTAAACTAAAAAAAAATACCCATTTTGGGTTCGTTGCTTTGGAAAGTCTGTGCTTGCTTTTGACAACAGCCTGACTGGAGGACACTGTAGATGGATCCAGACTTTTCTCAAAGGTGCACAGTCATATGATGGGAGATAAAGAACACAAGCTGTGGCATGGAAAATTCTGGTTAGATATTAACAAAAAAAATTATGCCACAAGGGTCATTAAATACTGAAAGGCATTGCCCAGAGAGGTTGTGCAATTTGTTGCTGGAAGTGTTCAAGTGCTCAGTCTCCTGAGTTTGCTCATTAAATCAGGCCTGTTTTGATCTGATGGTCTGACTGGTTGACATCTGAGAGGTCCCTTCTAACATTGTAAAATTCTATGACTAAAAATGATAAAACAGAAGAAAATGAAGAAAATGCTAAATCCTTTTGGGGCTACTTAGATCTTGACTTCCTCTTCTTCCTCCCTCTCCACCCATTCAGGTTTTTTAGTGATGTATTGATTTACAATGGTGTCAGTATTTTTTTACCTAATTTGTAGGAAGTAACTTCATATGAAGTCCCAGCCATAAAAGATATAGCCATCTCTTAATATGGCTCCTTTAAATTCTTCATTGCAGTTATTTGGGAAGCCTTGTACCATCCCCATGACAAACACCACAGTACCTTGCACAAAACGTATCAATTTGTTGTGAAAATTGCACATACAAGCCCCTATGTACAAACTATAAAAGAAAGAAATGTGAAAATCCCATAGCCTGAGGGTCTCACAGACCAGCAGTAGACTCTTAAAAGGAATTGGATAGAAGATATTAGAGTAAATTAATCAGAAGGAGGTATTTATGACACCAGTTAAAATAAAAAGTTTCATCTAAGTTACTGATTTTTACAATAATTTGCAGCTACTTTGCAGATCAAAATATTTATGCAAGAAGCAACATCTGAGCGACAATGAAAAAATGAAACAAACATACATATTAGCAAACAGCATTGAGAACACTGTATGGCTTCTTAGTTACACATTTTAACTATCAGAATTACCGTGTGGAATTGTGGTCTGGAACGGTCTGTTAGGGCTTTTCAGATTCCATAGGGTCAAGCTGCCATCAGAGTGACTACACATGAACTGTTTCCCTTCATGATGCCAAGCAACAGAATGAATAGCCTACAGAAGTGAAAGAAGAACTTGAGACTGGAATGGAATACAGTGTTTACACCTCTGATATTTTAATGTATGACTTCAGATTATACTATTCTAATGGTATATCAACAGCTGGATGGTTCTTGTTTGTCTGAAGTCCACTATCATCACTTTTTAGAAACGTATGGCTGTAATCCACATTTCATCATAAAGGCTAATGTAACACAATAATGTAGGAAAGCCTGTACTGAATCAGGCTGAAATTGAAGGAAAAGGGTATTAAGGTAAAAGTATAAGAACAAGGGACATACAATGCAGTTGTAATATGTCTGATAGCTCTCCTTAGAAGCATTTAATCTGGCAAATTTACACAGAAGGAATTTTGTGTAAAAATCTTTACAGGTAACATACAACGCGCAGAGTCCTCCCCAGAGGAGGTAATACACCGCTCTTGGATTATTTCCACACATACTCTCACATACTAAAGTTGCAGAGCAAGTCCACAGAAATCTGAGATGTTTCATGTCAAAACCAAAACACTAAAGATTAATCCAGGACCATTTCACTGATAGAGAAAATTACCAAAACAATGATGTAAGATAGTTTTGGAACAGGTAGTGCATCAGAGAAGGGGAGTATCACACTCCTTTATGCACACTACACGAGGAATGTTACGTACACGATTCTCAGTATTTTGTGCATAATTAGTGGAACTGACTGAAAATATCCACAGTTACATCAAACTATCTGAAAGGATAACGGTGTAAATCCTTCAATTTCCCTGGTATGTGCTGGAAACTAACAAAAGCCATATTCTGACAAAACATTCATTGCATACCAGTTTCTCACACACTCCCCTCAGAAGCACAAAGTCACAGAATTCTCCCTTGAATCCATATCCTTTCCAAAAATGTTCACTGCTAAATAGCAAAAAACCACAATAATTTTATGTAAAAGTAAATAAAAGAGATCTATTTTTGAATGCAGCTTAATAAATTTACTTTTTTTTTTCAACCCAGGAAATGCTAAGGCCTTGCATGTACTTACAGTTGGATATAGCCTGATTTTATTCAAATGACTTAAAATCATGCCCGGGTATTCATAACTCAGCATTGCAGCTGTTCATATCAATTTTGCTTAAGTGCTACTGGTCACTATTTAAAACTCCCTGTTGGTTTTCCTCTTTTAATAATTATATTGATTGTTATGGTTGGTTACAGCTCATAGTCTGGAGACAGTATCAGAAGCAATCAACAAAAGGGCTGTGACCCTTTACCAAAGCTTTACTCAGCTCCTGGGGCTGGACAGCAGAGTCACAATGAGTCTTTGCATTAAGATGACCTAGATATTTTAACAGGAATCTGACATGCCTTGTATACGAATGCTTGATTAACACACTAGTAAAGAAGTTGTGCCAAAAAGGAGCTGAAAAATTTGAACTCTAGGTATTTATTTTTTTGTGACATATCACTCAAACTTCTACCTTCCAGAGAGGGGGGTGGTACACAATTCCTCTTAAATAAGCAGCAGAAACCAAACTCTAACGGAAGTAACAAAAGACAACACAGAAAGATGATTCATGCAGAGTCCAATGTTGTCCCTCAGGTAGAAGAACCTTAGCTCTGTGGGGAGCGCTGCTTCACTTACACTGAAGGCATGTCTATCCTCATGCAAATTAATTCTGACATGAGCTCATTCATGCTTGCTATCATGCCAAATTTCAATCTGGTTTTGACGTGTTATCACACTTAGAAACATTTCACATGGTTACAGTCACTGACTGTGTCTGAGCAGGAGCTAGTAACTAGCTAAGAACTGTACTGAGCTGCTTGTTAAACTGCCCCTCTCAGCAACCAGGTGCCACCTGCCAGTGTAAGCCTCCCGTGGAGGGGAGCTGAGGTGGGATGGTCCTGTCACAGACAGGTGGCAAAGCAGCAACTCACACTGACCTGTTAGACTTTGCCCCAAAATGGGCAAGAGAACCAGAAACTCTTTTGGAGGTCTCAGCTGTGAGTCACGAGTAATTCTGAAAGATGGTCCTGAACAAATCCCGAATTGTCTCTCTGCTAAAACATGTCTAGCATTCTGATCCACTTCTTTAGCATCCACACACAAAAGGAGCAGTTATTTGCTTAGAACAGGAGTTCATCATGGTGGGTGACTCATGTGAATGTTCGCACAGTGTATGCACGTACAGCATCTCACTCCAGATTGGGTGTTTCTCCTTCTGCAATACCCACGGTGGTTGCATACACATTCCATCTTCTCTCATACTCAGCATGTACTAAAATTAAGCATGCCTGACACCATTTCAGTTCCCTCCCAACCACAAACCTTCTCCACTGAGGGTCTTCAGTACCCCTTTTAACCATATTTTGAACGAGAACAATGCTTGTCCCATCTTACTGTTTGAATGCTAAAACCCCTTTGTGTTCGTAGTACTGCAGGACCATTACAGCAAGCACCATGTCCAATTTGATACTTCCATAGTGGCACGGTGCTAGACAAAGGTATGGAGAAGCCATTTGGCAAATGCCTCTGAGAACTCTGCAGCTTCATTTTGGAGATGTGTTGCAATGAAAGATGATTACTGCTTCAGACAGCTCTGAATGTGGGTTGACACAAATTTCCAAAGCCTGCGCATCAAGATGGCTGTTTTTTTGGGTCTGCCAACTATCAACAACTTGAGAACCATCTGAAAGATCTGTCTTGTTTGTGTGCTGTCTTCTTATACACTTGATAGAAATAAACTTTTGAAGAAAATTATAAAAAGGAATTAAAGCCAATTATAAAGGCTTTTATAATTTATAAAGGATATTACAGAGGCCATTGTGTAGGAGCATTGATTGGAAGGGCCTCAACAGCTCATACATATCACCATTGAGGAGATGAAAATCATAATGATAGCAAGAAAAGTGAGGGTGAATTAAGTTTATTCAGAACTCATGCAAAGAGGCACTTTAGTATTTAATGAAGATACAGAACACTTACAGTAGTTTATCTGAGACTTCACAGATACCCTGCAACTGGTACTGTTCTGGCTCAGTGCCACAACAATACTGAGGGATTGGTCAGACATCGTGGGGCACACAGGCCTTATATCAGTCCAGATAACATAGTGAAGGGGAGCAGGAACAATGATTTCTGGACTGTGATCTTTGGTGGCCAATCCATAAGATGAGATTTAGGCTTGATAATTTGGGTTGCTGCTAAATACCAAGTGGCACATGCCAAACTAATAACTTGTGACTCACAAAACCTATGTAACTCAGGATTTAAAAAGGAACCCCTTTTAGTGGCTCCCTAAGGGTAGTGGCTTCCCTAAGGGAATCCTAGCAGGTCTGGAACATTATGAATATGGAGCCTGAATGTCTGGAATAAAGTAAAATGGCTAGTCACACAATCCTTTTAAAAACAAAATAAGAATCTTGCAACTATTTCAGTAAATAAGAAGCTAGCACCAGTTGCACAAAGTGGAGTAATGACACAGCAAATAACCACTGAGGAGGAAAGCATGGGACTGATTAAAAGGCAAAAAATAGTTCCTGAAAACAGTACTGAAAAATGTGGAACAACAAATTGTATGAGAAATTTTCAACACCCACCCATTCTCTCTCAAAATGAAAAAGAAAAAGAGGAACCAGTATTAAGAAGATCCTTCTTTATGCAATCTCATCCTGAGTACAAGAGAGGATAGTGGGTGAACAGACATCCCCACCCCCACCCTTCCCGAGGAGACCTGTAAAAGGAAAAAGTTGTTCAGCCTTAAGTAATAGAACAGGTGCAATTTCACAAGTGTTTGCACAAGCAGACTGTCACTGAGAGACAACTGAGTGGCCATGTCTCGAGGCTTAAGTGCTGGCCTGTTCAAACTCTGTCCTTTGAAACATTTGCTGTGTTGATGCTCAGAAACTAAACCTTGAAGCTCAGAGTAGTTTTAATGTGTCTCTGACAGCAGGTCTGAAAGAGTGCAGGATTCATATGTATTCAGATTGCTTTTTAGAGGGGAAATAAATGTGCATACACTCCTTATACATAGCAAGGTGACAAGATGAAGAAGGAAAGAGAACTACAGGAAACCAATTACTGCCTGGATCACCTGAAAGAAAATGTCCTTTTCTACCTTCAACTGTAGTTGTATTCACATTCATCCATGGTGAACTTTAGAGGACTGGAAGAACAAAGAATATTTTTCCCTAGGGCTAGTGCTAAAACCGTAACAGCTAAGAATATATCTATTTTTCAAGCAGCTTGATTATTGATACAAGAACTGCATCTGGGGTTAATACAAGCTGCTTACAAATGACAAGAGACAATTGTGTGATAACTATAACAATATAATTTTGAAAACTGTTTAATGAGATCTTAAGTACTAGGTAGTATCAACAGCTGTACAAGGTAATTAGTCTTCCATTATAATGAATGTTCTAGAAATAGCTGGTGAAGATTATTATATAATTCCTTCTGCAGCTATATCTCAGGTCAGCTCCTTGCTAAACTCTGTTCAACTGAGGATCCCCACAGAGAAGTTGATGAACTTGTCAAAACCAAGCAGAAGTCATTCTGTGTCACAGTACACTCATGAGAGCCTAGTGCATCAGAGCTAGGGATTCCAGACTTTGATTTCTATTGTCAGTAATTTGCTCAAAAGCATAGCACAAACAGTATTTCCAGAACCAGCAATGCCTTTAGATAAACATCCCTCTGCTTGGTTAAGACATATGGCAAACTGCTGAATAATGGCTTTCCTGAATTAATGGAAATTGCTTACCTCATCATAATAAGCTCTCAGATCAGCTCTTTTAGATCGCAAGTCCCAGAACACGATAGTCCCATTTTCATAGCCTATCAACAGCTGGAGGAGGGAAAAAACCCACAATTACATTTTCTGATTCAAAAGGTACATATCAATATAGAATAATATAAAAAGAAATACCAAAGTGATGTGCAAGATTGTAATTTGCCCTACACATAATACCCTGCTTTCAAATTATCTTTTAGTATAAATTACTTCACATTATTGACAATTTAAGATCTGATACGGGGAAAAAAAAGGGCTTTATACGGCCTTTTTTCCCCTGCATGATTATGCACCTGGACAGTCTTCTCAATTGTGTATCTACTGAAAACCAAAGATTCTAGCACGTTGCTACCAGCTCTTACCTTCCCTGCCCCTTGTTGGAGAAAAACATATTTGACACCTAAGAGACCACCTAAATAACTTCAAACTAAGAGAGTCACCAGATTAAACTCATTCAGATACTTATATTCCTTTAATTTATGCTTGCTATTCCTTTAAAACATTCTGAAGAACTCCTCCTGCAGAGAATAAATTGCTTGTTTTCCTAATAATTAAAAATAAATTAATTGATATGCCTTTTTTTACTTCTTCTAGAACTGGGATGTCATATCATCATGCACACCAGAGAAATACCAGCAAACATTTCTGAACAGATGAAAGAGGAGAAAAACAATGCTCAGGAGAAAAATAAGAATGAAAACAACCATTTCTCCTTGTCTCCATTGAAAAGAAGTGAAATATTGATCTGGCACTGTAGAGTTACTCTTCATTTGAACACAATTAATTTCAGATCTTATGGACAACATGATGTCTAGCCTATTTAGGTGTCCTGGAAACTGTTTCCCATAGAATCTGTCTTCTTAAGAATCTGTTCTGGATATGAAGACTGGAAGTGGCTAAACTGGCAGACTCTCACATTTCTGAGATAGAATATTTTGTACAACTGGCAATGATAATTGCAGTTGTTCATCATCTATAAACAGATATATCACAGAACACAGGCAAGAATTTACAGTTTCTATATAAAGAATTTGTGCAGAAGAATGGTAAGATTATCTCTTAGTTGGAGAAACCTCAACAGCATCTTTGCTATCACTCACTTCAGCTTGTACGAGTCCTAAAAATGAAATTTGGCTGGGCTGCTAAACAAAACATTACTTTCTTTCCAAGTTAAGCATAACTGATACATCAACAGTGCTACAAAAGAGCCTGGGAATACTCTCAGTTCTACCGGATATGATTCTTTTTATTGCCAGGAGAACATTCCTTATGTGGAACCTATTAGCTAATCTGGAAATGATTTATAGTTAATATATTTAATACCTGAATAGGAACAATAACTGATTATGCTCTTGAAGGATTATTCTGCTGAAAAAAATTCAAACTGTCCTGGAGAAATTCCAGAATACTTAGCATTTTTGCTCTGGATGGCTCCATATGGGATTTTGTGGCAGAGTCAGAAAGCATGGAGTTAACTGGATAGCACTTGTGTCAGGATGCCATATGGTATTCTGGGATAATAAGTTGCCATTGAGAGAATGAACAAAGAAGTGTCTTACAGCAGCTACCTTCACTGTTAGCACAGTGATCCTAAACAGAAGCCTTTTGTATATCCAGGAGTTAGTGCTGCTCATAGCAGTTAACCTGAGTAGGTGCAGGCCTGTGCTGGGCTGTGTTGTGCTGCACACAGGACTTGGCTTTCAGGCCTGCATTGTGCTGAACATACTCCTTGGCCACAGGAAAAACTTGGCTGCTAATTCTAAAGGACCCTGTATTCTGCTCCCACTTGGTAAAGACAAGGACAGCACCTTTGTGCCTTTGTCTTCATCTTAATGTAAGGCAGTAGGTCTGTGTGAACATCCTTCTGCTTGACAGTAGAAATGGATGGGGCTTTAAAAAAAAAAAAAATCTTTGGAGGTCTCCAAAAACTAAAATGCTGGCAAGCCTCTTCACAGTGGATAATGCCGTGCCCTTATTGGAGGTTCATCCAGTGCTACACAGCTTGGGGTTCCCACCATCCTTTTTGTACTAACTCCAATAAATAATATTTTAGTAAGTTATGGAGTCTGAGTGCCCTCCTTACTGTCATCATAACAAGCACTTGCACCTGTGCATTACAGCTGGGTACCAAACTAGTCCAGTTCAGTTTGTATCTACCAATATTCTTCTCACCTCAGCTTTTGTACAAATATATCCCGAAGAGTGAAGGAATTGAAGAGCATTTAGTATGCGGCCCTGTTTCTTAATAAGCCTTTCTCCCTGGGGAAGCAGGCTGGTCTTTTGATTTTTATCACTCTCTTTTGCAAAGATATCACACTCCAGGTAATTGTTAAAAGGTTTAATACCTTTTATCAGAGGCTGCATTTCACCTGATCTATTGCTGAAATGCTTAATGCACAACTGCACTAAAGATTTGCAAGTTACAAAGTGTTGTGATTTCAGGGAAGAAATTGAAAGGCAAAGAGATTTCCTGCATAGCCAGGAATCTCTCTTTTTGTTCAGACAGTAGTCATGCTGCTTTATTACTAATACTGTGGTATACCACTAAAGTCACAATTCCAATTGGGTGAATAGGTTTAGTCTCATTGCCAGGACATTTATGATGCTCTGGATTCTGACCTCTCTGAACCACAGGAAACTCAAAACATTCCCACTCCTCTCAGTCATAGTGATCACTTGGGAGATCTATAAGACAAGATCTATTTCTGTAATAAAGAGTAAAACATCCATAAATGCAGTTAGAGAGGAATACATAGCCAAAGAAAAGCAGTATCTGTAAAAAGAGTCCAGGATGGAAAAAACTCCAAAGATTTCTCTTCAGCTTGTATTTCATGGCACCTCATTTAGTTACTCATGCTTAATTAGGTTACATAAAAAGCAGAACACTGGACAGAATTTGGAGAGAGAAGTCCTGGCAAGATCTTCCTTGTCTAGTGGAGTTGCTTCACATTTTGACTTAAATCTTTCTGCATCAAATGCTTTTGATGATGGGGGGAAATTTCTTTTTTACAATCAACTAATTACATCCTGGTACATGCCAGCAAGCCCCTTCCTTGTCCTGGTAACACAAAACAGCCGGATAAAAAATCCCAGACAAACAAGCCTGCCAAATGCACACTGTATTTAGGTATTATTAGATCTCAGAACTCAGAGGTAGGAAGTTTAGCCCACCAGCTAATAGTTAATAACATTAAACCTTTGCCTATTAAGCTTTCTCCATTTGCTGGGAAACTGCAGATCGTTGCAGTTAATGTCTGCTCCTTTGACAGCAAGAAAAATCATGTTTGCTACAGATCTGCCACGTATAAATATCTGGGCACTTCAGTCTGTCCCTAATGTACACTTATTAATTGATTTGGCAGGTTATATTTCATGAACTTAATCACTTGGTCGCCAAATTGTTCTTCAGTGACACATTAAATGCCTACATTCTCTTTTGCTGTCTGTCTTCCAGCCACAGTTTGTTAGATTCATAAAAGAGGCTTGTCTCCAAAGCTTGCATAGATAGTTTGCCTGGAGGCCACTCTGGAAAAGTTTTGAATGGCAGAAGTCTTCTGGAATTACATTCTCTCTTTTGGCACAAGGAACCCAATCACCAGTCAATGATATAAACTGGAACTTTTAGGAATTCAAAGGACCTTAATGAAAAAGGTGAAGCACTAACTTCCCTGGCTTTCAAAAAGAGATCTTACGAGTGTCCTAGATTTTGAAAGGTCTGACTATGTTTTAGGACTCTCAACCATTCAGTGTCCACAGCAGAAATACTTACTTACTTCAGCAAAACAGCCCCAGGTCTGTGAACAACTTTTTAATACCCCAGAGAAGAATATACCACTGAACCCTTGCAAAGTACTTGTACAGAAATACTCTTGTAGAGTACAAGAACATCTGTATTTTGAGTAGTGATTATGACTGATTTGTACCTACGATTTAATTCCTGAAACATATGCAAAGAACTCTTTTATCTGCTGCCTATCATGATGTGGGCAGTCTGACTTCTGCCACCAGTACCTCTTTGTGGTCTTTGGTTAACTTGGAACTGCGGAGATAAGCAAAGTATGTAGAACTATCTTCAAACAGTTCTTTTATCGAAGAATAACTCTTCTAAATTAAATAAAAGTCTACTTATCACACCATCTTGTACTAAAATGGCCAAGAGCAAATACCAAATAACATGGGAAGAGAACAAGTACTTGTAACACTCTCACATATTCTCTGTCTTAAGTAATTTTCTCATTCAAATACAGCCATCTCCTCAACTATACATAGCTCTGTTTAACCTCATCTTTAAGAACCTTTTAGGAGAATTCAGCAAACCTCTTCAGTTACTCTCAAATTGATTTCTTTTGTATTAACTTTTCTAGTCTTCCTTGCGATCAATGCATTTTTGGCACACACAACAGGACTTGGAAAAAGTTTTATAGGTTCTACCCATTGCACATTTGAAGAAGTACTGAATTGGCTTGTTTGGAAGCTGACCTGTCAGCTTCATTTGGTATCTTTTTAGCTTTTGTATTGAAAGGGACTATGAGTTGTTTCCATCCTCTTAATATCAACTGTGATTTTCAAACTTGGAATCACAATCAGGTCTTTTCCATAGTGAATTTTCCTGTCTCACGACGTTGTCTGTCATATAGAAAACCCTGTCCCTTCTCTGAATTTCTTTCAGCATTATATTGATTTTAGACACAGAAGGACAAGTATTATACTCAGTATTCAGCAGGCAGGTCAACAAGGCATTTCTTTAATAGCTTTGTTTTGTTCTCTGTTCTTCTCTAGATAATGCCTAACTTTGAGTTTGTTTATTGTTCACTACTGAGCATTGAGCTGATCTTTCCATTGAGCTATCAATCATCACTCAAAGCTCTTGATACCAAACAGTAATCATCAGCTCCGACCCATTGTTTTATATATAAAGTCAGAAATATTTTGCCCTACATGTATGAACTCTCACCACTTACACTGAATATACTTCAAAAGACAGTATTTAACCTGGCATTTTACTGCTGAGTTTCTCAGCCTCCTAACGTCTGGCAAACCAGACCACGTCACTACTTACTCTCTTTTCTAGGCTATTTATGACCATGTTGAACAGCAAAAGTCCGAGGAGCTGGGTTTTTTTCATTTTTTCCTCATTCTGAATAATGATTATTTCATTCTTCATTCTTTCAACTAAAGTTTAATGAGACTTAGTTGAAAAATGTAGTTTAAATTATTTCTCTACTGTTGAAATTTTTTTATTTAGAACTATGTCTTTTGATTTAATGCTTGGATCTTCTCTTACATCTGTGTGTACCTTTTACTGACATCTTCCTGTAAACACTATCAATTCTACATTCTGCAAAACTGCAAGTATTTTGTTAGCACCAATTTGTTCTTTACACCCTCAACCTATCAACAGTATGAAGAACTGCAATGGGATGGTTTTAGTATAGCTTACATTTTCTACTCTTTCTCCCCCTAAAATTTCAATGCTTGCTTTTCATAGGCATCTGTCTGATTTTGCTGTTGTTGTTGGAATGCTAGTACTTCGTCAGTGCCCAGATGTCTCCCATGTACCCTCTGAGCAACAAGCATTTGTATTTCCAAGTCAGTTCTCCTTTAACTCCCTTGCCTGAGTCCTTTTTGTCTTCTCTCTTTCTGCTGAAAAATATTTTTAGGTTTCTGTTTGCAAACAGTGCAGCGCCTTAGGTAGGTCATCAGCAGCTTCTGCTGTGGCCAGTAAACAAGAATGATGCCTCATCGATAAATCTTTATCCTTACCAGGTATTTTGCCATAGATAATTAAACTGCATTTCTTGATGGCTTCTTGTTTGAGGCTGAAACACTACACTTCATAATGTTTAATCACTTTATTTGATAGTATTCTAAATTGCTTGACCTATTGTGATTCTTCCAGAAACACTTAGAGATGCCATCGAAGTTGTTGGAGGGTTAGCTCACAAGTGCACCATTTGTATGTAGGTCACCTCGCAATATGGCTAAGTCCAAGGACAAGTGATGCAAATGAAAATCAGCTGTAGTCACCAGTGCTTTTGTAGGTACCCATAATTTCAGCATAATATCCCCCATATCCGTATCAGAAATTGAAACTGCTGCTAGTTTCTAACAACTATTAGCTTTTACGTGAGGCACCCTGTCAAATAGATACACCATTTCTAAGATGCAGTACTTTATAAATACACACTGAAATGCAATTACTAAAAATGATCAAAACCAACGAGAGAGTTAAATAAATACCCTTTCCACACAGGCAAAATGCTCAAAAATCAATAGCAACACATAAAAAAATCCCCTTCAGTAGAACTGGATTTTTGTCAACCATATTTCATTTTTCAAAAGCTGCCATACAAATAAAGCCAACTCTGATTGTGCCTCCTGGTGGTATCAGTCACAACACTGATGCTCTGACTATATGTTTGGCTTCCAATTGTGGACAGTTCTTTGTGAGCAGAGTTGAGAATAGCAAACAGCAGCAAGTTCCAAACCTGGGTTATTACCATGATAATTTTCATATAAGAAAATATTTGCTATCTTACGAAAACTTACTATAATGCCTTCATAAGAGCACGTTTATCCAAGTACTGAAGTCATGATATGGTTTTTAGTCAAATCCTACTTATACAAAATCAAGCTTTTTTAATCAGAAACAATTTAGATGGCTATACATTTCAAAGTACAGTATATTGTCTGTATCACAAATGTTTACTCATTAAATTTGTACAAAGATAATTAATTTTCTTAAGAACGGTAAAATAGTTAAAGGCACTTGCAAACACAGAAGGAAAGTAGGTGATAAAATTAGTGACTAAGCAAAAGGAAGGAGTAGTGAGGCAAATAAAAGCTATGAAATGTTGCAAAATTTTATACCATTGGTTGTACTCACTTTTCCCTCGTCTCTTGGGCTGTCACTTAAATGTACAACTGGGCCAGGGTGAGTCTTGGTGGATCTGCAAGATAAAAATCAATTAAAATCTGAGAATGTTTTTTGTTGCACAAAGAGCTAGATACCTCAGTTTTTAAGGTGTGTTTACATGTACATCCAATGGCTTAAAAGTAATTCTAAAAAGTCCAGCTGGGGAAGGTAAAGTTATTGGTATCTTTTCATGTTCTCCTCTATTTCCTTTTTGCCATTATAGGCAAAGATTCTCTCTTCTTAATGAATCCTCCCTTAATTTTTTTTTTAAATCTCACTTCTATTACAGTACTTTTGTAGTGTAACTTCTATTACAGTAGTTTCTTCCCTCTCTCATTGTTACGGCTTTTTTGCCTTTTTTATTCTCTACTCCATCTCTTTCTAACCCTCCCTCCCTACTTGTTCCATTTCAAGGCTAATTTGCCAAGGATTTACAAAGTCTTCACTTGGATTCATTTCAGATACTGATAGCATGACTCACCAAGTTCCAATGTCACTGAAGACAGGGTTTCAGTAACCTCACCTACACTGCCCTGTCAGGAAGCTTCTTAGCATTACCGCAGTGGGGTTTCAGAAATGGACCATCTTGCCTTTGTCTGATCTGTAAAGCCTTATCTCATCTTCAGACCAGCTAACACAGTTACACCCACAATGCATGT
Organism: Corvus brachyrhynchos; assembly: GCF_000691975.1. Classification (NCBI taxonomy): domain Eukaryota; kingdom Metazoa; phylum Chordata; class Aves; order Passeriformes; family Corvidae; genus Corvus; species Corvus brachyrhynchos. Next base: position 6,718,727 of record NW_008237619.1, read on the forward strand.
TCAGTGAGGCTCCTCAGCCACAACACCCATCCTTGTGAGCCTTTGTAAGCCTGTATAAAGATTAATTACCATTCCTTGCATCCCCTCCCTTTTTGCAATGTGTACTAACTGCATCGTACGCAACTTAGCACTGAAGTTACTAATGTCCTGCTCCTGACAGTAAATGCAAATCATAGGAAACTGATTGGACAGATGGAGATTTTTCATCTATCATCTTTTCTGACCAGACCTTCAGGCCCTGGCAGCCATAGAGAGCAAGAAGACAAGCACCAGTCCACACTGAATGCCTGAACAGAGGAGGACCTTTCTTCCATCTAGGTTCTGGGGTCAGAGTACATGCCCCTTGGAGTTCAGCTTAGGATCTAGACACGCATGACCGGTCTTGCTTCACCAAAGGTCACCAGGAAAAAAAACATGGCAGGGATTGGCAGAGCCCATAAAGTGAAGAATTTATCTGGAAGCCATACATAAAGCGAGCTAGGCTCCAAGTTTTAAAACAATCTGCAAGAGAATTATAGAAACAAACCAAAACAAGGTTCTCCAGCCAAACTGCTCAAAGGATTTTCCTAAAATAATGGTCTCTTCCTTTGGCTGAACACTGCACTATAGCAAAACCAGCCTCTGTTCTACAGGTCCAACTCCAAATCAAGACTGAGAGTGGTACGCAAAAATTCCCAGGCAACTCATACATTAAAACACTGTGGGCTGATCCATAGCCTCATAGGCTCCTTCCTCCCAAAACAGTATGCTCCAACACTCTTAGAAGCATGCACACTTTTCTCTGGCCTCGATATGTTTTGTCCACATAATGTTTTAAGTATTTTAACTATTTCATCATGCACCAAAGCTGGGCCAAAGCAGAGAGGCAAAGATCTTGTCTGATATTTATTTCTGAGCTAAGGACAATGAAAAATTACTCCAGACGTCCTGGACATGCAGCATGTTACTTTCCTACATGAGGTCTCCACAAGCAAGGTTTCTGCAAGAGTGTTTTGCAGCATATCCTATCACAGAAATGAGACCAGCAGGAAAGCAGTGGACAGACATTTTATTCAGTAACATTCAATACAGACTGCCTTTCATGGTGCCAGCAGCAAGTACCCACTTGGCCTGAGACACGGCACACAACCATTTTTACAAAGATGCAGATAGCAGGAGATCTGGCTGTCATTCCTATCCAAGCCAGCTTACCAGAGGGGACCCCTTTAGCTGAGCTTCTGTTTCTGAGTAACCTATGCTGAAAAAAAAGTATAATTTCCACAACACCAGGCCTTGGAGCAGGCGGGGTAGGTAGGCAGTGACAGGGAACTGAGGGGCAAGATGAGGTTGTTTGCAAGCAGTGCTTAGACCTACACACGTCTTGTACATCTGTCTGAGGGAGTGGATATGATAGTTTGGAACATTCTAGGCTGCTTCAAATGTTGCTCCTGATATAGGTTCACCTGTCTGAACTGGTCAGAGTGCATTGATGGAAAAAAACAGGTCTGTTTGGAGTATATGCTGCCTGTGCCATGATGGGTAAAGGAAGAAGGGTAAGAATAAGAGGAAAAAACAAGAAGAGCAGAGACAGTGTAAGAATTTTCAGTTTTCAGCCAGGTAAGAACCACAGACAGATGACAGAAGAGAGAGCAGAGGCAAGCAACCATCAGATATGACAAAGCTGGGAACAAACAACATGGTAGCAGAAGCACATGGAGGCTGACAAAGCATAATGGTTTGGGCAGCTATCCCAGCCCATTGAACCAACCAGGATGCAGGCTGGGTTGCTTGGCCATTCCAGTATTGGTACATGACCAGGAATATTGGCAGAATCATGACAAATGGAGGGAGAAAGGAAAAGAGCATACTGTCTCTCTAAGGTAAAGATTGATTACATTTAGTCAGCTCTTTGTCAGGAACAGTTTAGATAAATCTGTGCAATCAGTTTCTTTGTAAGACACATATGACATTGCTTACCAAAGAATGTATTGATTTGTCTTTGGGTAGAAGCAAATTCTTACAGGAGCTGTCATCTACTCTTTAGGCTAAGTATACTTTCATAGTCACACAAACTCATTGTTCCTCTGCAAATGGTATAAAAACCCTTGTCTTTTACTACCAGTCTCATTTTTATCTTATATTCCTGCAGGGGTATAGCCTCAGATTTCCATGCTAAAACCTCAGCTGAAAGGAGAAACCTTCACTAATATCATACATTTTCCTATCTCCTCCATTTCCCTCTTGAATTCACTGTAGCTGGAGGATCCTGGGATTTACTACATTGTATTAATGTTGTAGGGTTTGGGTATTTTTTTTTTAGGCACTTTTTATCTCTTTTAGGAGAATTATAATTTAATTATTATGCACCTAGCTATTTCTTTAGTTTTGTTGAATAACAGCTTTATATACACTATCAGCAAAGTCAATACCAAACACAGCAGTCTATGCACTAAGTGTACGAGATTTTATTTTTCCTCATTGTCTTTCCTCTATATGTGATATAAGTATTCATATTACTTCTTGGTATTTTAATAATTTGGTTGTTTTATATAATACCTGGCTTGCTCTGGCTTCTTACTTTTTCTTTCACTTCTATTAAATTTAAGACTGTCAGGTATGTCACTCTATCAAAGGACTCAACAAACCATCATTTAGCTTTCACACATACATCCTTGGTCTAGGAAAAATGAGGATTCGGGGAGAAGGTGCTTTAGTTTTTGCCTTTGTTTCTCACCATTCTACTCTATTTTAACTGTCAATAAATTAAAATAATTTTTTCAAGTCAAGTCTGGTTTCTCCATTGACAGCAGCTGGCAAGTTACTTTCCTGTCTTTACCTTGACTCATGAACTTTTCCATCGTATTTTCTTTTCCTGTCCTGTTGAGGATGGGGAGTGAGAGAGCAGTTGGGTGGAGGTCTCACAACGAGCCAGGACCCACCCACCACAATTTCCTTGACTGCTTAACAGAGGCCAGCTTTGTTTATACATAGGTAAGAGTAAGTAGAGAGTTTATTAAGTTTGGCAGCCATAACACGGCTTCTGTCAGGAAAGCAGAAAGGATCTTTTTCAAATAGTTGTATATACTAAAACTGATTTCACATGTGCCATCACAGATAAGATCACACACAGATGACAACAGATGTTCCTTGAAGCTTCTTGGAAGTGTAAAGCCAAGTCCCTGGCAGTGCTCCTGCACTGCCTTTCCAGGGCTCCAAGAAACATTGATTTTTTTATACATGGCAAGTAAAGTATTTGCATCAAAACTGATTCCTCTTTGGACTACATAACAAGGAATATTCCCAAGATGCAGCATAAAGTTTGCTGTTCGGTTTTGGATGAACATGCACAGTCCCATCTTGGGGGAGATGTTTGTGGGAGGATAAACTGATACAAAATAACCTCAGTTCAGGTGGAGTGAGGAAGAAAACTGTGTGAAAGCATTGCAACTTCCTCCATCATTCTGCAAGACCTTTTGCTTGTTGCTCTGAGCCTGCCCGATGGCTGGACACAGAAGGAGTGACACGATAAATCTGTGGTTTGCTTCTCTTGAAGTGATGTTATCTCCCTTCTGGTACAGGACTGTGGTGAGGAACCCAAATCTAGTCTTTTGTGCCACATTACGACCAGGAATTGTCTGCCAAAGGCAGATCAGTGCCTCACTTCTTGCATCTCCTTGTCTCCTCAAGGAAGGTATGTATAAATAGAAACAATAGCAGTATCTTTTGGAGCCCTAGGGAAGAGCTGCTTGTAAAAGGAGAGCGAGGCATTAGGCTCTACAGTCAATTTCTCCTGAGGGTAGATGTCATGACTGCACTACAAGCAAGATTAAACAAAGAAATTATTTAGTTAACTACATTATATCAATAATATCATTTTATAGAACTCATGAAACACTATCAGAGCTACAGATACAGTAATTACTACTTTCACACAGTAAATTATACTGCATGTGGAAATGTCTACACACAAAACCCATTTTGCCTCAAGCAGTTTTAGTATACATAAAATGTTCTGTTTCTCCTCATTGGTATTACAGTAAAGTTGTCAAGGAGACTGGGGAGTTGGACACTGTCATTGTGGAACTGCCTACAAAGGAAAAAACCCCACGGTTGAATTACATTAAATGCAAAAGCAGAGATCCAACAGCTCCTGGAAAGGACAAAGAGGTCCTGGAAAACCAATCAGATTTGAAGCTATTGTGAATAAAACACTCAGCTGTTGATGACAGATATTTGTGTATAGGCATTCCCTCAAGCTGGCTTGGGGAACTGCATAAAAACTAATTAGGTCCTATCCCTCAAGAAAGGGAAAAATAATGAAGAATCAGCAGGTGACAATAAAGCATAAGTGAAAAAACTGAGCAGGGAATTTTTCATTCTCAAGTAGTAGCCGGGGTACAGCTGAGAATGACTGAGAAAATAAAAGCTCTGAAAAGGCACAAAAAGGATAAAACACAAATCCAAGTCAATACACAGCACAAAGAAAAAAGAAAAAAAGAAGGTCAAGTAGAAAAACTATCAGCAATGATTTGCAGTAAAAAATTTCTGAAATGAAAGCTAACTTCAACAGAGCAAGAAGAAAGTATGAGCTAATGATACAAAAGTTTGCAATATTTCATAGTTTTTGTTGACCTTTAAGCCCACAAAAACAGACTGCAGAATTGAAAGATTCCCATGACAGCTATACAGAACTAAAACTAGAAGTTTGCTAAGAAGATACTGATAATTTGAGTTGTTTTGCACTTCATCAGAAGTTGTTCCTGACAGCAGCAGGTATTAATTTACTTGGTGTATGTTCATTTGGGGAGATGAGAGAGTGGTTATGCTGTAAGACGTGACTCTGACTCAGAAGAACTGGACTGAAATTAAGAAACCAGTCACTGTAAAACAGTCTTTAAGAGACTTGTAAGGATGGAAGCTTTTATTTAATTATTTGATCCTAAAATGGAAAAGCTCAAAAAGAAGTCTTTAACAATGTTATAATCTGAACCCAGGAAAATGTGGAAAATACCTAGATGATATATTCCTCAATTATCCTGGAATGTTTTATGCAGTCTAAGAAATCAAGTGACTTTAATACTGTCATAAGAACTTCAAACACCAAGACAATCTTTAAAGGAGGTAGAAGTACACTATGACAAAATAGAATCGAATCAAAACAATTTTCCTTTTGAGAGAAAAAATAGCCTGCACAATTGGAGAAGTACTATATGATTTCTGAGAAGAATAAAAATCTGGTGTTAGAAAGCGATAGAAGGAGTTAGGAGAGGGGGAAAAGAAAGAAAACATTTCTATTAGTCATTGTTATGGAGTTGAAGTTGACTGAATGTGGCAGTGCTTAAAAAAATACGTGCATAGACAGATACTTCTTTAGTGTCAGTAGTCAGACATCTTCCACAGTTCCACTTCACATAAAGTTGCAGTGCTCCAGGGAATTTAAGACCTTCTTTTCACAGGTAGAGCCACAGAGAAATTTAAGAGAATGAGTAAGTTAGATACATTATTCATGTGCTGTGGATCGAAGCTGGGCGTTGGAGCAATCAAGAATCAGTTCAACCTCAAGTTGCAACTCTGAGTCTTAGACACACTTTCTGAAATGTTCAGAAGTGGGAAGCCTTGAAACTTGTGCTTTTTTTATATTAATAACTATCTCCATTTGGATCTACACACAGAGGGGGTAGCAGATACTTCTAGACTGTTACTTCTCCTCCTTTGTACTGCTTTCCCTCACTGCTGTGGAACTACTGACTCTGACTCACCATTTTAGGAAATGGGGATGGGCAAAGAAAGGGCTAAGAAACGAGATACCAAGTTATGGCTCAGTCATAACTGAGTTCCAGTCTGCCCAATTCTTTGATACTCCAAATGCCATAAATTTTGGCAAGTTTCAGTTATTCATTCATTAGACAGTGGGTATTCGAACACTGGAATCTTACTGGGAGCTTATAATGCAGATTTTTCATTTTTGGAGTTCAGTGGACACATATTAAGATCTTATTTTCCTTTCCAACATTGGATGACCTTCCCAAATGTGTATGATCCTGCTGTGAAAATCGATCTCACTGTAGTTGGAGTAAATGGGGACATGCTGTGCTCATTGACTATCCTTCTCTTCCAAAGCTGTTTCCAAACATTTGGAAGGAAAAGAGAAAATGTTTGCTTATTAGAGAGTAGAAAACCAAACAGTATTGTGAGCCTCAAACCCCTCTGGCAAAGGACTAGCTATGTTACATGACAGAGAAATGACAAGTGAAAAAGTTTTGATTTATTCATTCTTGGCTGAGAAGATGCTTCAGTGCGGCCTGAAGTAGTGATAATTCATGAGATGAGAGAAATGGCTGAGACAAGAATTGGTACCCATATGCTTGTGTTTTTTCTCAGCTCTGTTCAAGGACAAGTCCACTGAGACAGACAGCGCACATGATTTAAGAAAGAAATTTTTCCTGTAACTTCCAGAATTGGTTACCACTTAGTTCTGAAAATAATCTTAAAAAAACCTTGTTTCCTTTGCACTATTAGCTGTTCAGGCCTTAATTTCTCACTAACGTTAGATACTGTTTAAGCCCACTGAATGATCTCTGCTGCAAGAGAAGACAATAGTCCCTATGATAAAATACGTATTGCAATCATCTTTTTGACATGTTTCTCTACTAGATACTTCTGAACAAGTCATAAAACCACTATCACTCAAAAATATAGTGCTCTACAGATCTTTCAGATACAAAAGTAGACAAGAAAATCACAAGAAAAATCCATCCAAACCAAATGTCAACTTTGCAAGTAAAAGTGGCCATGCAGGACAAGGTGATCAGATTTCTTGCATCATATGCAAAGTCTAAAAATGTTACATCTAAACCTGCTTCCCCTTCAAGTCTTCAACCTACCAAGTCTCCTCACCTCAGTATTTCACTGCAACAGAATCACTATGACAAAAAAATTATTGCAGTCATTTGATGGGCCTCACTGACTCAAAATGTTTGTTTCTGAGGATGAGTGTTACATGGAGATTTCATTAGAAGTAGATACAAATGAGTGAAAAGAAAGGGGGGGGGATTAAAAGAAAGAGAAGTTGTGTCAGTAGACTTTCAGTTTTAGAAAATGGATAAGAATTGCGTGAAGAGGGATGAACTCCTTCAGGCTTGTTAGAGCAGATGACACACAAACTTGACACACTTAAAATTTTATTTATAAACCCTCCATGTAAGCTGAGGACTTGAATATAGCAGCAGAGCAATGGCTTTTACTGGTCTTCTCTTGCTAAGAAGTTTGACAGACATATGATTGCACAATAGGTAACTCTTCCAAGCCTTCCTCTCCTTCCAAGCTTTACAGAGAATACTAACATCGTCAAGCTAACCTAACCTCACACTCTGAAATGTTATAATTAACTCAGAGCTTAACATAATGTTATGAGCTCCATTGCCCTTTACACTGTTTATTGTAAGGTTGAAGATTTTCCTGAATTTTACATACATATATTTTCCTACATTCTTTCATCTTTGAAAGTACCTAACATCAACAGGCCCTGTGAATTTATACACCCGTGAACAACCTGACTTTTTAGCTGATCTTAGTGTGAGCAGGAAGTTGGTCTACAAAATTACAGAGAAGCCTTACAACATGAATTATTTTATGATTCTAAAATACTAAAATGTGAAAAATATGCAAAAACTATGTGAAAATAATGTGAAGATTAAAAAATATAACCCAATCAGAACATAAGCCATGGCCCAAAATAAAACTGTCCTCTCAAACATTTTTCTCAGTACTATTCTAAAGGAAAGTCTACAATCATAAGAACAGTCTCATGAAGTACATTTTAAGTTAATAACATTTCCTTTAAAAGCTAATCTACATTCCATTTTATGTGCAGGAAAGCAACAGTACTGGAAGAGACATCATAGTTTATTACCAGAGAGAGTTCATATTACTTTAGTGAGTCACCCAGTTTCAACTTCAGCAGG
>NW_008237619.1:6726720-6787309 GCF_000691975.1 Corvus brachyrhynchos
TCTTCCTCTAATACAGAGAAATTAATCTGGAGACACACAGGATCTCCTGTCCACCCACGAAATATTTGCAAGGACGACTTCCTCCACTCCGTATCAAGGAGTACATGATGAGATTGCATGGAGAGGATGGAGCTTTAGAGAAGCACACCACTTACATGGATCAATTTATCCTTGTAAGAGTGGCAGAACTAGAAGCAGTAATGAACGAATACCTGTGCTCACCTGTCAGCAAAACAGTACATGGCAAACTTGCTTTTTAGAAGAAGAACATATTTTGGTAACCATACAGCACCTCCAAGTGCTTGAGGTGACATGGCCTATCTTTATTATGCAGTCATTATCCTTCACAACTTATGGAAGAGAAATTTTGGAAAATATAGGTATGGTTCTCCGTAGACAGTACAAAGAAGATAGTAGAGGCTCCTTGCTTCCTTGAAGGTTCCAGAGAGGGAGCTTATTGCACAGCATCTAGCCTATGTCAACTCAGTACTGAAGCTTGTTAGAAAGCAGCCCTTATTTCCCACATAGAAAGAGAAGCATCATTCTATTCTATTCTCATGAAAATTGTTTGTTGTGGCCATTAAAATAATTTAAAAAACATTTATCCAGAAGAATTTTGAAATAATTGGGAAGTGAAACTTGGTGGAAGGCTTCCAGTATAGAACATCCTAATTTCTGGAGGAGAGAAAATTAGAAGCGCACACAAAATGAAAACATATTGTTCTCAAAAACTTAAAGATGTTATCTACTCAATGGAGTAAACATATACATTCTAAAATACAGGATTCCAAGAGCCCTCCAATATGCCAATGTCACCAAAACAAAGTGAGAAATAGAAAACAATTAGGATACTTTCCACCTGAATAACTCATCAAAATTTTCATTAAACCATGTTTTCCAGCATTACTTTTTTGTAGCCAAAAACTACTTAACAGAGCTGAGCAGTCTCACAGGGGCAGAACAACCAAACATTCCAAAACTGAGAACTGGATGAAAGATTTACCATCAGACTGAATCCTGATTACTACATAAATCCTTGTTTTTGTGTTCTTTGAAGGTAAACTTAGATTTTTCCAATTGTGCCTACGAAGTTTAGGGGGGGCAGAAGGGCAGGAAGAAAATGAGGCATCAAATTTGTCAACCTGGGGGACAGAGTGATTAGTATAATAATAATAGTAGAGGGACAAGAAGGAATGAATTTTTGAGAACTGCAGGCCTGTAATCCTGTTCTTAGATACTGTTCTCTTGGTACACCGAGATGGGTGTATTTCAGTTTACTACCAGAAGTTACAGGTCGCTCACAACATGAAGGAAATATCTCAGAAACTGCAAGAAGTACTCTGAGCTTTCCCACAGAAGTTCCTCTTGCTGGAACTCCACAGAGGAAGCAGCAGAGAAAGAGTTTTTCATTTCTGTCAAGGCTTTTACCTGCAGGAAGCATAGATGTATCCCAGTCAGATTTTTATGTCTCTTTCCATTTCATACCCACAACACAGGCACCTGGCTTAGCTTGTTAGAGAACTATTATTTAATAGGCACTCATTATGTTTCCTATCACTTCATCAGGTTTTGATGTGTTTGAATTAACCTTAAAATTCCCACTGTGTTGAGCAGGAGGCTTGGTCTAGAGACCTTCCCCTCTCCCTTCTCATTGAAATGATTTCACAGCTCAATGAAGAAAAGTTCTCTGTAGAGTCTTAGGGCAAATATACTCCATTATTCTCTTCATAGAATGGAGGATATGGTGATCAAGATTTCCTCATAAAAATAGCAAAATCTGAAGTTTGGTGATTACAGACTTTCTGTATTTCATGGAACAGTACACCAAATTTTTTTTTCTTTTATATGAAATATAATTACATTACATAAATCTGATTCCTAATGTCCTGTAAAAAACCAGTTAATACTGCAAATGCATTCACAGAAATTAAAGGCTTCAAAAGATCTGATAATATTTGCAAAACCAAATAATTCTTAAAAATTAAACTTAAGACAGCCATGAAAACGACCACGCGTACAAATGAAAAAAAGCCTGCACTTACAGTTCTATTGCCTTGTTCCACATGATAACGTATCCAGAAAGAATGAAGGACTCAATATTTACAATGTGTGTATTTCCTCTCTCTGTTCCAACATAAAGCCATTTACTCTGGAAAGGTAGATGGCAGTAAGTAATCCTGGAAAAGAAAAAAAATACAAAACAACAAAATAAAAGTGACTGAATATCACATCAACAATATTTTTAAACAATTTTGCAGCTGAAAGAATTATTCTTTCCACTTTATAACTTGAGAAAAGCCTGCCCAGTTGGCATTCTGAAAAATGTGCAGGTTCTGGGGGTCATGTCTAGGAAAATCATAAAAGAGAACATGAAACAAAACAGGGCCATCCTGCCTGCCTATATTAAGGGCAGGAAAAAAGAGATGGATCACTTGAGCACTGAACTAAGTCTATCTATCTCCATGAGCATGTACATTGCACTTTGATAGTATTCAGGACTCTCAAAGGCGGCTTTCTTATTTCCTTTCTTAGAATAAGCAGATTATCCAGTTGAACACACAGAGTTTTGTGGACATCAGTGGAATTCGTGTTTTGTACAACAGAAGTGTAACACCATAATTCACACAAGAAAACATTCATTTATTTGCCATCTGGAAGACTAGGGCCTTCGATAAGAGCATTTATCAAAATTGAATTATCACAGGCACACTGAATCCTACATTCATATTACAAGGTGATGAACAGGTGCTACATTAGCTTGGAAAGATGTCATGACAATTTCTCATGATAATATATAGAAGTTTTCACAGATGACAAATGAGTAGATTCAGGTAACTTTCATACTATGCTTATTATATAGATACTACATACATTCAAACAAAACTAAATCGAGATGAGAAGACATTTGCTACTTAAATATAAGTGAATGCATGTTACCTACAGAGACTGAAACTTAATCCAACCTTATGGTACAGACTTGTAAATTTTGACAAAAACCCAGTTATTTTGCTTGGTATGTTGTATGTTATATTTATCACTCAGTTCCACAAACAGGTTATTTCTGGCTTTTATATACAAAATTGATTTATTTTTTTCCTTAGCGCCTCCAACCCCCAAAAAAGTACATACAGTATTTAAAACCATGCATATTTAAAATTTACATTCTTATGGTACAGCAATCTTTCTGAATTTATTACGAAGGAGTGAGAGGGGTGTTGGCAATCTTTCAGTAATTTGGCTCTCTCCAATTACAGTCAAGTAAAGTCCTCTGAGTTGAGTATTTGCCACTCTTTAAGGAACTGTTCAATAATTATACAAATTAAATATACTTTATGTAATTATTCCCTGTAAAGTACTCTCAACAAACAAAAAGGTTCCAAACAGATTATACACTGTATTTGCATAGTTCTGTAGTTTTCAGAGTATCTAATAAACTGTCAGTACCTTTAATGCTAAATTCATTCAAGTGAGGAAAATTCCCTTATTTGTACTTATGCATCACACTGGATTGAATACAGCTGAAATATGGAGTCTTCACATCCTAACTTATGGGGAAAATTATTGTGGAATCATGGAACCAGGAATAAGGCATACCCTTCACAGAAATCTTGTTTTGTTGATTAAAGTGAGACTGAAATATGAGATAGGCTTTGTTCTGTCCAGCTGGACAGGGTTAAATTTTACCATCAGTTGTCTAATTTTGGCAGCAATTCTGGAGCCTTTAGTGGAAAGGGCACCAAATTTTTCAAGAGAATTGCTTTGAGAATGGGAGTTATATTTTAGTATGCATAACTGAAAATGCCTTCAAGCAGCAACATAGTACTGATGTTGTGGGTGCAGTCAGACCAACAAAGATCCAACAGAAACAACTGCAGAAGGTGTATGTCCCCTACATAATCCTTGATGGAGTTCAAGCTATTAGCTTTATTCTTCTGCTCATAACAGGTGCAAAGCACCATTTGCCCATTTGACTTTATAGTTTCAAATGGGAATAGTTTCACATCTTTCCTGATCCTTTTCCTTTACACTAAACAACTCCACTTCTGCTTTCTCTTCAGGTACACCATTTCCTTCACTTCTGGTTAAATTAATATTTAGTCTTTTTTTTGTTGTTTTATTTCTTGCATTTCTGTACTACCTCTACTCTTCTTTCTTTCACTGCAGAGCATATGAGTGCTTTGTTAGGTCCCAGCCCATAAAAAACTCCTCTGGTTGATAAACCCTCTTAAATCACTTCATGTTGAAGGTCACTCAACACTCATTTGTAGTAAACTGTTAAATTACAGGAAGAGAAGACAATTTTGACTTGAAAATGTTGAAAACATAGCTATCTAGTGACTGACAAAAAATTCATGAGTTCCAACGTGAACCCTATTTGACTTGAATGCTGCTACTCCAAATCCTTGCAGTAGTGTCATCAGACTAAACAGGTTGAAGTCCACCTAGGACAATACTATTTTTCAGTCCTCTGTTAAATCCATTCACAACCCTGAATGGGGTACTGCAGAAAACTTGGTCTCCCGTGTGCAAGAATGAATCCAGTTGATTATGAATAAAGTTTCAACATCACCTCACACACTGCTTGAGGCTGCTTTGGGCTGCTTTTCATCCTTTTTGGTTTCTACGTCATGATCTCTAGGACACGCTGCCACAACAACCAACTGACTAAGTGGATGTCTGCATTTCCAGATATTGCATGTTCTCTGTCTGCCTGCCTTAGGTTTAAAATTCCAAGAACATAATGCTTTAAGAACAAGGTCCTACAGCAAGAGAAAAATCAGACTAACGTAGTAACTACTAATAAGTATTTAGGCCATAAGTTATTAGACTTAATATCCTGCTAGCTTATCTGAAATCCCAGGCATCAGTCACTAGTAAGTCTGGATGTACAATATGAAGCACCAAAAGGGAATTAGGTATTGCTAAAGAATGAAAAAAATGCACCACGGCCTCTCCTGTTTTCTTAAGATCAGCTACTTCCTCTTAAATAATTTCATTTTGTCATGACAAATTTATGGGACAGCCAGATAAGAAAATATTCTTGTATGTTTTTTCTTCCACAAAGAAAACTACCCTATGAGTCTTCCTTGTTTACCCAAACTGTTACTAGACATTATGAAATGTCTAATTATGAAATGTATAAATGTCATGAAACCTTTTGCAATATGTGAGCTTAAAAGAAAATGGTATTCCCTTAAAGACAATCCAGTTTTATTTTACATTATGTAAATTAAATTCAAACTGATTTCTATATTATTGACTTTTCACTTCTACAGAAAACATTAACTTGACTTTGAGGCTTGGAAACTTTGAAGCAAGACTCAGATTTTTAATGAATATCTTCCATCTCGGTAAGTACTGAAATTACATAACGATTTCTTCAAGAGAAAACAATGAAGTCTCATACTGTAGTTTTCACTGTGGATGAAAGGTATTCTATTATATGACTCTATTAGTCATATATCCCACAAGCAAATTAAGATGTCCTTTGATGCCATTACAAAAACGAGACAATAAGCCAGAAAGAAAGAAAGAAAGGCTATTTTTCTTCTTAAGAAGGTAGGGGTTGTACTGAATTATGTCAGTAAGAAGTGCTTTTGACAAAGTTTAATCAGGTTGTCAATCTGACTGACATAACATGCAACCAAATTGAATGGAAACTTGAGGATTTTCTCAATGTTGATCACTTAACAGAAAGCCAGCCAGAAATGTGGATATTATACATTCTTAGCAGCAAACCACAACATGAATCTTATCGATCATTGTAAGAAATAGTAAAAACCACGAACTGATACCCAAAAAAGGTGTTTCTATTCTGCCAGAAGAGTCTGGAACATTGTATCATTCTTCCAAATGACAAAACAGGATATAGAATGTAATTTTTAAAAAATCAAGAGGTACTAGCTAAAACACTTAAATCAGAATAAAGTAAGGAAAACTATTTTGCTAAGGTCCTAAAAACGTAACTAAAATTTCATAAGTAAGACAAGAGACATAATGGAATAACTGAAAGAGGCATTGTCAAAACATTTTAGAAAGGAATATATTCTGACTAGCAAATCTTAAAAAGGTATATTTTTCAGAAAATCACAACACTCTACAGTCTAACAACCATGGCCAAAAACTGACTGCATATTAGTAGATTACTACAATGTTAAAATAATTTAGAATGCTATATTCTCTGAAGTATTAGTAAATACTCTCAGATGACTTAAAATCATCTTTATTACATTACTTGTATTTCTCTAAGAAAGAGAAAAGATAATTTTGAGAACATTTCTTTCCGCCTCTGCTTTGTTATTTTTGTTTTTCCATTTTTAGTATGAAAAGTTTTCCTGGAACACTATTGCTGGTGGTGAGTGGGGAGAGCTGCTGAAGTGGGGAGAGTAAATTGCCTTTCTGTCAAAATGATAAACAGTTATTCCAAATTAATTATTTAATTGCTCATTCGTGGACATCAAAACTGCAATTAAATTTATACTATGGCTTTTCCCTTCATACAGATAATCTTAAATACTAACAAGCATAGAAACTGTGTATCCCCTATGCCCAGCACTGACTGGCAGAGGAATTCAGTTTCTGTAAGCTCCTACAGAAAACAAACATCAGCTTGAACTTCATTTCAGAATCCTACCAAAATAAACTACACTGTCCATGTTCTCAGGAAATAAGGAAATCTCACAAATTTACAGGAAAAGTGGGAGATAAAACATGAAGGAGCATTAACCTGGGAACATGGGTAGCTGACAGGAAACAAGCCCAGTAGCTCCAAGGCATGCCAGTCATGGTCCTGGCCCATCTTCTGCTCTCAGTGACGCCTAAGGGACTGCCACTGTCTTACACCCCAATTACAGTGCATTGCCCCAGCATGGATGAACAAAGCTGCTGAGGAAGTTGATCACCTTCTTAAGAAGGTTATGGCTATCAAAAGTCTTCCTTTTCATTGCAGTGATTATGGCTCTTCCCCTGACTCCAGGGATTTTCTCCAGCATCCTCTGATGCTTTCAGTACTCTCAGCTAATTTATGCTATTTCCTTCAGCTGGTCATCCCCAAAAGCTGTTCTCTTGGCACTGCCACCTGATAGACTGGGCATCATCCCTGGTACTTGCCAATGACAGACTGATGTTATGTCAGGTCCTTTTTCAAAGCAGCTCTTTTTTGAGAGGAATCTGTGGCCTGTGTAGCCTTCAATGAATATTCACGACAGAGGAAAACCACTACATAAGCCCTTCCCTTCTGTCCTGGTATCTGCAGGGTTTCTTCACCCCAACAATGAAAAACTAAAGCTGCTGGGGGTGTCTCAGGACTTTGTACCACTCCTCTTCTCCCTCCATCAGCAAGCACAATTTATTTCCACCTAATTTATTTTCTTCCCTCATACTCCCTTAATCTTTTGGTAATTTTGAACAAAACTAAAACAAAACAAAGCACATCAGACTCATCTAGTGGCCCTCCTTCTCCAGCGGATGAAAGTGGACTGAGATAGCTTCTGGCTAGCCAGTATTCTCAGGAAGTGTAAGGTTACTTTTCTGTCAGTTCAGTAGAGAATATTCAAGCTGAGATCATTGCTTTAAGTCACAAAATGGACACAGGAAGATTCAGACAGATATTCATGCGAAGTAATTTGTAGCTGACCTGACGTGCCTAAACAGAAGCACAGGTTAAAGATACTGACAATGAAAAAAAGGAGTTGTTTCCAGCAGATCTAGCAAAGGATGTAAATTATGAGCTATTTGGCCTCTGGAGGTATTTAGTTTTCTTCCTGGTCTATATATAAATGTGGAGCTTATCAGCACTGTAAGATGTAAAAACCATGTACAGCAGCAGCCATTCATGCAGTCTGCCATCCACATGATGTGATGTGTTTTCAGCAGATGGTTGTGCAGTTCCCCAGACAGATGTGAACTGGGTCTGTGCACATTAATAACAACATTTCCTCTGCAACACGGGGTGTTGTTACATACCAGGAAGTCCTAGGAAGACAGAAATCCAAGATGAACTCCATTATTATGAGTTCCAATGTTTAACTTCCACTCTCATTTTAACTTACTTGGAGAGTACGCAAAGTCTCTAGGGCTGATGTGAAAGTACAGGAAATACTTTAAATTACTAACTGGCTGGCTAAGAGTCAAATGAAATATAGAGCAGTTCAATACATCTGGAGAGTTTCTTCCTTTTAGGGTCTTGGTGATACTAATCACAACATGAATATTTCTCCTATTCAAACTAGATTCTCCACATACCATATAAGATAATTTCAGAAACTCATAGCAGCCCTGCACACACAGATCCTAGCAGAAAGTGAATGAACCAAACGTGCCTTTGTGACTGATACTTGTAGTCAACTTGTTTTTTAAAAACAGATTTAGTTTTGATTTCAATTAAGAAAAATATTCTCTTTCACATATATTTTCTGCTAGCATCAGCAGTCAACATTTATTTTGAATTAAAATCAGTTGATCTGTCTTATTTTATCTTTTAATTACTTACATAGAAGAAACTGAAGTCAAGCTAAAAACACATTGAGCATAAATTGCATTGCATCCTGGTGCCACCATAGCATAGGATAAACCACATTGTTATTTAGGAACATCTGGGCACAACAGGAATATTAAGGTAAATGATATTCTCAAAATACTGCATGAACAGTTTTGTCTCTGGATTTTTTCCAGAGTGTTATACAGACTGCTCATATATTTGTTGTTTTAAGACTATAGTGCATACACTGCAAATAAAGGTGATGACAGGACTGGGTAGGTGAAGAGTATCTAATGAGAAGTGTAAGAATTAGAACTTAATTCTATTTTTCCACCAAATTCAGAGCTGAATGTGACTATTCTGTTTATAACTACTCAGTGAATCATCTCAACCAATAAATTCTAAGTTATTAATGAAAGTCACAAACTATTTACAATTAAAAACTGTGAAACAAGTCACTGTTTAGCTCACATATCACTGTGCCTATTTCCTGCCTGAACTACCAATACCTGCAGACAGTATGACCACTTGAAGACATTACTTGAGCTTATACCTTGTAGTCTGTAGAGATCACTGTTTTAAAGAAAGACAGTAAAATGAATTGCTTTACATGAGGCAACTTAATACGTGTTCCTTACATAGAAATGTGTATGAAAAATGGAGTCAAGGCAGTGGTAACAAGTTACTTTCTACACCTATACTTCTATTTGCCAATGTTCCTTTCAAGTTTGGTATCTCAGACTATTCATCTTACCCAATCAGTCCACAGAACAGTTTTATTTATCTTTGTTTTATACTGGTTTAGATACAAGTATTCATCACAGTCACTGGTGCTTGTACAAGAGCAATAATTTAATTTGTGGATTGGAATGTAAGAAATGAACCTTTGGGGTTCCTCTTTTCTGTTTAATTCTGATTTCTTCAAATTAACTACCACTTCAGCTAGAATAAATTACTAAAAGATACCTCTTGATTTAAAGAATTTCAGTGATGGGAGATTTTCTACAAATGGTGAGGTACAACAAATCAGGATTCCACCTCTAAACTGTAATTTCAATACAAATTATCCAAAGCAAAGTATACTTCTAGCTACTTGTGAACATCCTGTATATAATTAAGAGGCATCCTTCTCCGCCCCCACTTCAATTTCTGCAAATTCTACGTAGAAGAAATGTTAAGAAAACATTTTCACTTTAGGGTTTCACTTAGACCAATAGGCTTAAATAGTGCTGAGATATCTAACACAATTATTTATTTTGACAAAGCAAAAAAGCTTATGCAGCTATTTTCCATCAAATTATTTGTACATGTCATCTGGCTGGTGGTCCATTGCTGCTTTCAATGTGTTTAAGACACAAGCATTTTTTATGGCGTCCCTTACCTGAAATACTTCACATAAGCAACTTAAAAGAATGAAGAAAACAAGAAGCACAAAAAAAAATATGTAAAATTTTAAGAAATGCAGCTGGAAAACTATTTCTTTCTCAATATATTTTGGGTCTGTCCCTCTTTTTTCATTGGATCTATTGGCACATTCTGAAGCATTCTGATTTTTAGAAATTGGGACTGATCATTAATCCTTTAAAGAGTTAAAAACTAAAATATAAAGTGCAAGGTAAAGCACTATTAATAGTATATTCCGTTTCTTGTTCCCCTTCTTTTCTGTTAAAACAATTGAGATTAAAAGTAGGCTGGTTCCTCTGTTTCTTCAAAAGCCAGAACTTCCTGTGTAAACCTTCTGGACAGGGGAAATAACCCTACAAGTTAGGTCCATTCTTGACTTGTGACCTCACTATTTCAAATGAATTTGCAATCACAACTGTAGTAAATAGTTTACAGCATTAAAAAAAATACTTGTTTTAAGAAATGCTTATGTTAACTGCATAAAACATCAGTGTAGCAACTACATGAATATTTGTAATGGCTGTCAACATAAATTATTTACAAACAGTTAACTCAAAAGAACCTAGAACAAATGAGAAAAAGCATGTTCAGGAATATATTAGATGCATTCCATTTGATTAAATTAGTAAACCCAGAGATCTCCCTTGAATGAAGACTGAATTTATGTATTTAGATAAAATCGTATGAGGTTATTATGAACTCTTTAGAAGGACAGTCAAAGTCTACAGTATGCCACAGGTCCCTTGGTTTTTCCCAGTTTTATTTCTTATAACTAATCTTCTTACAACTCCATAAGAGGTCACCTTGACCTATCCAATATGCCATAACACAAAGACAGCTGCACTATAACCTCCTATAAGATACAGGCACTGAAATTCCCACCCTCCAAGGCTGTCCACAGTAGCTCTGCAGCAAGTTATGGGCATTACTGGAGCTCAAGAACAACTTAGAAGTCCCAATGTGCAAGGGCATGACAATTTTTGTAGCCTGTGCTACTAATAATTTGCTTCATTTTCAGAATGACAGAAAATTGCTTTCCTTCCTCTTGTGCAAATGCACAGCAAAGAGATACCCTCTTTTGTCAACTCCCTTTCATGGTTTTGACTGCAAATTCATTGGAATGTCTTACCTGTAGGAGCAGGATCTGACAGTGACAGCGACAGTGACACACTCTCCCTGGCTAGATCTTTAGTATTACACAACAGTAATGCCATGGATTAAACAGGTGTAACATGAAGACTTGGTCCCAAGGGAAAAAGACAAGGAAATTACATGGAAACTTGCTTCCTTAAACAGAAAAAGATGCTGGAAGAAACCAGCATTCTTTTCATTGACTTCTAATTTGTTTCTGATGCTGACTCAGGGTCATTACACAACAAAAATGAGAATAAAAATTTCACAAAATCAGTGAGGTGAGCAAATTAATGAAACAGGGTTGGAAAACAGACTCTTGGTCTCATCTTCAGGGAAAAGACAATGTACATGATTTTTCTCTTGTCTACTGGCTTGTGAAATCACTATTTTGTATTTGTAATACTTCACTTGTCCTTTAGAAATGTCTTTGAAGGTTAAGTAAAAATAGGGTTGTAATACCAAACACACTGACAGTGATGGGCAATACAGAGTACAGTAAGAGCCACTGAGTTTCTTAGCAATGAAAAAAGCCAAACAAAGGATGGAACAGGGAGATGATGTTCTCAAAAGAGAAAGTTTTTGATGTGTTTATTTCATTGATTTTGTAGCATCTGCATGAAAAAAACCCAAACACCTAGGGGGTAGAGTTTCTCTCATCCCTTCACCCAACATTGAATACATAAATCAAAAATGCAGTTTTTTCTTTCCCAGTCTCATAGTTCCAAAAATGTAAATTGGGACCTAGCTCAAAGATGAAAGGTTGAAACTTGTCTTTTGTTTAACAGCTTGACTTCACAGAGCTGCTGGAAAAGTAAACTAAAGATATGTTAGGATTTCACCCTCTGCTAGCTGCAATATACACAAATCTGTGTTTATCATGCATTCTTACTAAAGTAAGTTTAAACCCAATTTTATATCAATATCAATCAAGTTATTTTGAATGACACACTAAAATCAGGATAAGACTGAAATACTGAAATTGACTTCAAAGAAAAAATAATTTTACATGTGCATGCTTTTTCTTTGTATGCATGCTTTTTTTCTTTACAGCTCCCATCAATTAAAATCACGTAGACTTATTGGAGACCAGCTGTTCCCATTTGTTGCGCTTCAGTAGACAGGGACTCTGTGATTAATGGTCCTTGTTTTTCTGCAATCTGTAGTCTCTCTTCTCTTCCTGCTCATGTACTGTTTAATGATATAATCTCAACACCGACATTACTAGCTCTATTTCTGATTTACTGGAATAATGCCCAGAGTTTATTGTGACAGAAGGAGAAGTATCCTAAATCATTGCATTGGGTTCTTGCTTGAAGCTGACATGTGTCTGGGCAGGAAAGAGGTGGGGTGGTTTCCAAGAACAAAATTACTTACTGCAACTGAACGGGAGCATGTTCTTCACTGCTCCAACATATGACTGGAAATCTAATATAACAAAGGTCAGTGGAAAGATCTGAACAGAACCCTGAAAGGTATTTCAAAACTCTAATTTGAAAACTTCAAAAGAGAAAACCATATCATTCCTGTATCTACATTATAACTGTAACAAGAAAATTCAACTGATAGTATAGACTGTTTATGCTGCCTGAACTTGCTTACATTTTAAAAGACATCTTTATTTTTTTTCTGTTGTCTAATATGATGCATTTTTGTATTACAGTATTTGGCCTCTCATTTGTTATGACTGAGACCATGAAACACAGTTGTTCAATGTATAGCTGTGAGCATGTATTTTAAATTTTGTTATCCAAACTTGGCCTCAGAGCAATTTGGCAACATAGCTGCTATGTGAAAACAGCATAACATGTTACCCTGTGTTTTCTCAAAAAAGCATAACTCTACTGAAAAACATGCTATATTTTTTACAAAGCATTAGAAACAACAAGCACACTGCTCAGCATATGATGTAAGGTTTGACAGCATATAGCAACATTATGTCTCATTAGGACTTTTTCCCAGAAGAAAGAAACCCACACAGAAGTTACCTAGGCAGACAATCAGATGTGGCCAGGTGACATAAAATTTAAACAATCCAGGACATTTTTTTCTTCCATATTGAAAGAAAAAAAAAACTTCTCAAAGATGTTTTGCAAAACAGAAATTTGAAGACATTGTTCTTTTTCTCAGAGAAATAATACAAGGAACTACAGCCAGAGAGACCCAAAGGAAGACGTAGATTGGAAAAGAGGGGTTTGTCAGCCCAGAGGGCCCTGTACTGTTTTTAAGTCCCCAGGTAATTGTGCCAGCTATGCATTTTTCTCCAGCAGTTCTATGGGCCATGACGGTTTCATGTGCGCATGTGTGAAGTGATTGGTTTTAAGTCATCTTTCAGGGGATTTTTGCCCTTCTGCTATCACAGACAGCTGCTATCTCTAATTCAGATGTTATTCAGATGTAGCATATTAGGCATTTTGCCCTCAGAGAAGTTTGTTTAACAAACACATATAGAAGCAGATACTGTGGCATAATGCATTTAAGGACTTTTTAAATTGAAATGAAACTGACAATAATCATATTGGCAGAATCCTGATGGACTAAAAATTACTTTGAGGAAAGACTGTGAAAGCCACCATTAAAAAAGAACAGAGGTTCTTAAATTCAAGTTTGGATCTGGATATAAACAGAGATCCTTCTAATATTCTAGAATGACAAATATGACCAGGACTTCTGAGATCTTATTTTAGAGCAGCATCTATCCTCGTGTAATTTAAGCATAAAGAAACCAAACTGGTTTTAGACTAGCCACCTTAAGCTCTTGCAGCACTTTTTCTGCAGTGGCACCAACTCTCAGACTGCATTACAAATCCCACCCAAGGTAGTAAGCATAAAAAACTAAACCTGATAAAGTTAAGCTATGTTGTTATCTATGATGTTCTGACTCTAATGCTATTACTACTTTCTCACCTATACTTAAAAATACACGCTAACCAAGGCTTTGAGTCCTTCAAAATGTTTTGTCCTTCAAAAGGAAAATTTTGAAAAATTATAGCAAAATATGGAAGTTAGGTTCACCAAAGGTAGGCTATTCCAGAATACTCCAATTATAGGAAATATAGCATGTGTCAAAACTCAATACAGCACTTATAAAAACATCACTATAAAATTCTATTTTAATTTCTATTTTATGCTTGGTTTCACTGAAAAAGGGAATTTTTATTGGCTATTTGAGAGATTCTTAAGAATTAGTTTTACAGCTGTTGTAATTTCACAAGTAATCTTGGTACTAATACTAATGAAACCTCTTAGGGACACAATACTACAGAGGAAGGACAATCTGCACGAGTAAAGTACAAGAAATGGAATTCAATTTTAAATGCAAAGGGCACAGCCTCAAACTTCAAAGAACTTCCACTTTAGGGTTAAAACTCGTGATACAGAAGTGATGGAAAAAGGTAATTTCAATTTTGCTTGTCTTGCTTTGCTTCCACTGTTAAAGGCTTGCACTGAAAAGCAGCACATTCCCTGCCACTAGATATACATCAGGGAAGAAGTGCAATGGGTGTATTAGTCAATCACAGCAAGACCACAAACACGGGTAACATGAAGCCACATAAAAGGAAGATGCCATTTTTGTATGCATCAGTAAACATACTCCTGCAGAGATTACAAATGAAAATGGTATTGTCAATGGCCACAGCACAGATGGGACCCTTTCTAGAATATGTTTCCTTGATGAATCATCAGCTCAGACAGAACTGATATGAGAAAAAAGGTCCAAAGAAAAGAAAAGGGAATGAAGACAAAAATTTATAAAGAAAAACACATAATCCTGATTTTTTTAATGAAAAAAAACCCCAAACCAAAAAATCAGGTTGTGAATGTATATGAATGAGCTGTTTATCTGCAAAGGAGAGACAAAATATTTAAAATGCATGACAATGTGGATACCAGAATATCATCTCAAACGGGAATAAAAGAACCATAAAAATACATTTAGTCTCAAAGCTGGAAGGTTTCTTTCCATCAGGAGAATGAAGCTGACATGGAACAATCTTCCTGAACAGCAAACAGTGGATTTCATGTTGAGTAGTTATATAACAGTGCAAGGCCCTGGCTGGGGGACTCTTGCATGTGGAGGAGTTGGTGATCCACACACGAGTGACACCGAGCAGGTGCCAGGGGCTGCGTGTGCAGTGTGGTCTCTGGGCTGTGTTCAGCTGCATGTACCCCTTGGAAGCTGGATAAACACAGGCAGCTTGTTGTCACTGAGAAGCCTGCAGGCAGCTCCTGCTTGGTGGTTGCACCAACAGTGCAGAAGCAAGTTTTAGCATTAATGTCCTTTCTGTTTGATAGTAGGAATAATGCACACAGCCTTCTCCTTAGAAGAAAATCCTACAATAACTTGGATGACAAAAATGGGGCAACCCTTTCTATGGATGGGTTATTATGTTGCAGTGGGGGTTACCTGCTGACTGAAGGCCTGTGTGATGACGCACAACTCGGGGCTCCCAGCATCTGCAGGGATGCCAGATTTCCTATGCTCTTCTCCCATTCTTTGTAGTGCTAGCTCTAATAAACAGCATTTTAAAGCTAACTTACAGGGGCCTTGAGTGCCTTTCTTACTGGGATCGTATGGCACCAGCAACCCTTAATGCAAAACATAGTCAGCTTGTTCATTTAATAAAAGGAGGTATATGAGTTCTCTTGTGTGCAACTGAGGGAACCAGACTGAGCAGGTCCCTTCAGCTCCACTCCAAGAGAAGGCTCACTTGTTTAAGATCTATTCAAATTTTAGGAATCATGTCAATTTCCATTCTATTTCAGTGGAATTGCACAGTCTCATAAACCTAGCAAATCAAACCTGTTGATTCTTGGTATGAATGAGCAAATCTATGTCTTGCATTTTTTCTCTTTCTTGATTGCTTAGCCAATCTGTCTTGAAGACAAAAAAACCCAGAATGCTTGTGCCTGATTTCTTTTTATAACCAAGACATTCTTCATTTCAGCTAGGTTGCATGCCACTTTCCAGGATGAGCTTATGGCTCTCATTCATCCAACAGGTCAAGTGCACTACGAAATTCTCCATAGCATGATGCAATATGTAAAAAAAGAATGATTTTTTTTGTTTGTTTTGGTTCGGTTTTGGGTTTTTTGTTTGTCTGTTTTTGTTTTTGTTTTGTTTTGTTTTTTAACAGAGAAAGCAGAGGCATGTAGTAAATAAATACATAAACATGATTTGGGTCACTCTCACTGGAGAATCTTTCCAGCCCTTTGTCTTTCTGAAGTGACATCTGACAGAGATTATTTTTCTGTCCTGAAGTGCTAAGGCATAGCCCCCTAGAACAGAGGTTTTTATGAGCTTCAGAAATCTTTTCAAGATCAATAATTGCATAAAAATATTGGGTTTTGAAAACCCTGAGCACCATTCTTTCAAAAGTGGCAAATGCTGATTCAAGACCACACTACACATGCAAAACCAACCAACCAACCAACCAACCAAAAACTGCCAAAACCAACCAGAACAACAACAACACAATAACAAAAAGAACAACAAAACCTCAAGCCAATACCCGCAGAGGAAAGTTTTGTAATATCTTCATCAAGATGTGGAAGTGAATGCCAATCACATGGCTTCTTTTGATTTCCTCAGATTTTTCCATCATAAACCTGAGAAAATTTACATCCTTTCCAGAAACTGTGGCACGTTTTTATGGTGAAATATTGCTTTATATTTGAATTCTATGGTTCTTTGCAATAGTTGAGTGCTAGACCACACCATGTAATCAGAATCTGTTTTGTTGTATAGCATGACTGTGCAACTGTACAGAACCTTGCTTGATGACAGACCTCTGACTAATTTCGAAGTGCATAAACAGAGTTTGCAGCTGTACACCATTAACCAGGAGGTTAATTTGTGAGTGGGCAAGCTATCACAGGAATGCAGCTCCTTGAACAGGCAGTGAGACAGAGGATCTACTTTAACTAACCCACAAGTTCCCTAACACAAATAAACAGACACACGTACTGCTGAGACTGCACAGCCAGTCAATAGCCTCTTACTGTCTTTTTGATGATGTTTATTTGCAAAGGAGAGAGGAAGTATTTAAAATGCTCTTAACACAGGACACAAAATCCTGCAAAGATACAGTAAGGCAAATAAAATAAGATTCAGCTACTGTCAGGAAAGAATATAGACCCAAGAAATATTACCTTATTCAAAAACATCCAATTTTTTGGTTTTGGTTTTGGTTTGTTTTAATTTGTTTCCAAGCATTTGGAGTAATACTCTCAATCATCTTGTTCAAATACTGCAAAATCTCAACTGTAGGAGTCAAATCTCTAACTAATAGTGAGTTACAGTTAACAGAACTGCTCTAAAAGTCACCCACTTAAAAGACTCCTCTTGCTCTGTGCCAGCATATCCTTAACATTGAAGAAAATATTACAGATCAGAGTCCCAAAGCCAGTTATACAGATTGTGTCACCTAGTGACTCCCCTCAGAAGGGCACTTGTTGGATTGTCATGGCATTGGTGTGGAGTGCATGCAGATAGACCTTAAGACCCAACACTCCGTGTCACACTGTGCTCATGTATGCTGCTGTAAGTCAGTGGATAAGCTGCTGCAGCACTGTTGGTTCATTTGTCACACACCAGTCAGCAATGGCTAAAAGGAGAAAGAGAGGAGGGCTGCTCCCTGTGTCAGTCAATACAACTGAACCAGCTCAGCTTCGAAATGACAGGAGATGAACTGTGTTCCTAAGTGCAACTAGTGCCTTCTGGCTTACAGGACCTGGATTTCACACTGCAGTCCTTGCTGGCTTTCCTCCCCCAGCTGTACTTACCTTAAACAGGAATATGTAAACTGTTGTGTATTTAAAGCTGTACTTGCTAAAGTCTGCTCTGATTATATTAAAAATAATGAAGACCTATAATAGTTTCCAGTGGTTTTGCTTAATCCTAATGTTCTCTGCAGCACATAGAGACAGTGTCTAGTTCCAGTAGCTGAGTTATTTATTTTGCCTAAAATGCCTACCGAAGATGAATCTGCATCTCCTATGACATCAAGGAAGGAAAAAACAGGTACTAACATATGGAAGGTGTCCACAATTTCAACCTTCAAAAACACTGAGGAGATTCTTATAGTGTGTTTACAGAGTTTAAAATGTTTTACCTGTCCATCCTATTTGTAAAAGAAACCATAAATCATATATTATCAACCATATGCTACTGTCAAACATGTCTTTGAGTAACTGTCTTATCATTACAGCTCTTGGTACAGAGCCAAGCACTGAAACACATTGCTTACATTTATATTTTCTTCAAAGTTCTTAATGCATTGTATTATATTCCAATTACAGCAATAGAAATATAAGATGATTACCTTGTATAAAAAAAGTATATATTTTTGGCAAAGACATATAATTTGCTGAAGTCCAAAAAAGTCCAGAGCATTACACTGTATGACCGAAAATACCAGTTTGCCGTTACGTCTCTTCAGTGTTCCTTCTACAGTTGCTCCAAAGAGACATTTAGTAAAGGAACAGTGAATTATGAACTATTATTGCTAGTGCTGCATCATCATTAGTTTAACAGTAGGTCAGAAGAAGAAAAAACTAAATCTGGAGAGGCTGTAAACTCTGATTTAATGGCTATAAAAGTGCACTTTTTTGTGAATTATTTTTCATAAACCATTCAGAGTCTTAATACTGAATGCTACATGTTAAGTGAAGGACTACTGCATTTAAGTGTTCTTTGCTCTTTACAACTATGTTTTTACCAACATTCAAAGGAAAGAACAAACATTTTTTACTTTCACTGGAGGGAGAGAGGGGATATATGCATGTATGCACCTGGGGAGACTTGACTCAAATAATTGCAGAAACCTATACAGAAACACTGCTAAAGATCAGATTTTAGTTCATTATCCTGCAGTCTTAGATGTCAAGAAGCACAAGCAAATTGCAAATTAAAGAGTTCAACTATATGATGACTGGTGCATTGTGAGTAATAGCCAAAGACTAAAGTAGCATTCATCCATCTAACAGAATCTAACAGCTCTGTGGTTCATGAAGCAAATACTATAAGAACTCAGAATAAACTGAAGCTACATAAAAGTTAATTAATCAAAGTCAAATAAAACAAGCACTTGGAACAATAAAATTATCTTCATCATCACAAACACATAAAATATTAGAATCTTAAGTGCATTGTATAGCATCAGTTCATGAAGTAAATCTGCCATTTGTTAAAAAAAAACCCTAAACCAAACAGTGTATCAAGGAGACAAACATAATGGATGGATAAAATTTTTTAAAATCCTGAAGAAACACATGCAAATAGAAAAATTGGAAGGATTCACATGTTCCGTTTTCATAGGTAAAATGCATCTGAACAATTATGTGTTTGGCTCTGTGAAAGCAACCTAATCTAAAAGTAAGCTATATAATAAATGACCTTAAAGAACTAGCCTTTGACTTTCTAAACACTTCCCTGTATGGTGTTTTTCAATACTTTACTATTTTTGAAGACATGCATCAGTATTTTAAAACCTATTTTCTGTCAAAGCATTTCTCCCCATTTAAGAAACATCAAAACCAGCTTGTTCACTGGATCACAAACTTAAGACAAAAGAATCCCTATTCAGTATGAAGAATCTTGCCTCCTCCTAACCTCCTTCTGCAAGAGGAGAGGGAAGGATGAAAATGAAGTATTTTTAACTGTTCCCACAGTGAGGAAAACATTATTTTTTAGAAGACAGACCTTTGAATTTCGTGAAGAAAATCAATTTTGATGTTACCACTTTATCAGCTTCTCAAGTTCCCCTTGCATCCATTTTGTCACAGATTTCATATAGCTAAGGCAACTATTATTTCATTCAGTGTTTCTCTGACCATCACATAAGTTATAGCTTCTGTTCTCTAACACCAAAAATATGTTCAGAAAAAAATTAAAGTTCTCTTTTAGATTTAGCTCTATTAGGCATATATATGTTCCAAATTGAGAAGGTTAATTAGGGCATTAGCCTTACTTTTTTGCTACTTGCCCAGAGGCTTATGTTGAATTTTACATACTAAATGTGTAATTGAGCTTAGAAAACTGGAAGTTAGATGATTTAAAATAAATTTATAAGGACGTAAAAAGAAAATATAATAAAAATGAAGAGATTTCATTCTGAAGCCAAGTGCTTGAATAATAATAAAAAAAAACCAAACCAGAAGCTTAGGGCATCTTCTCAGAGAACCCTGAAAAGAAATGAACTGCCTACAATGTTATTTCTTCATATTTATGGAAAAATCTTTCTTAATTTAAAACTGGACTTACTTCTTTGACAATATTATATTGCAGGATATTTGCCTCACAGCCTTTGATGTGCTAATAAAATTTATTTAACTGGCAGCGATTGAACCAGTTACATAAAATATACATAAAAGAACTAACAGTATTTTTTTTTACTCACAACTTACTAGATTTTGATAAAAGGCAGTATAGTCAGCTATGCATTTGTTACAAATAACTACATTCTCAGATTAGGATCTTGCACCTCAGTTCAAAAACGTCATTAGAGAAAATTTGGTTTTGAGAAAAGTTTTCTAGTATTCTGAACAACTGCATTGCAAATATTTTGCCCAATGTTTTAGGGTGTCAGACAAGAAAGAATATTAGGTAAGTGTGATGACAAATGTTTTGCTCTAGCAAAGCACAAATGTGAGTTTCTTTTAGCAGGAAATGCTGATAAAATATTGACCAAGATAATGGTTAATATCTCTGAAGAGAAGGCAGAGATGAACAGAGGCTGCATTCTTATAAGCAATGATTGGTTAGGCTGAATGTCAGATTGCTGTCTGGGAGAGTTCGACCAAGATGTAGTGGAATAACTTCTATGATATTTAGATTTATCAATGACAAATTGTGAAAAATGCACCTACCTGATGAGAATACCAAGATTCAAACATTTCACCATATGTAAAATGATAACTTACTGTTCAGAAGCAGCTAGAAATGCACACATAATTTTTCTTTTTTATTTTCCCTCACGCAGTCCCAAACCACTTGATACACTTTTGCTATAAGTTATAAACTCTTCGGAATCAGGCTGTATATTTCCCAGATTATTATGCAGTACTTCCCACTACAAATCATGCACCTTGGTGACATTTTAGTGCAAATATGACTTGTATCTGGATAATAAACAACAAAGAAAAATGTATTTCCATAATAATTTTCAGATTTGCTGCAGCTAAAGACTTGATGAGTCTGTTTACTTCATAGCTCTGGTGAAGTACTGGGATCTTTCCCCATTGCACAAGCAAATATATAAATATCAAAAAAAGTTGCTGCACCTTAATAAACACTGAATGTACATGCTAAGAGAATGACAGTATTAAAAATTAATATTTAAATTAAAAACAACTGCTGCATTTATGCACTGAATCTTGGTCTCCTGACTACTGCCCTGATTCCTTAATAGAAACTTGCAACTTTTTCTTAATATTAATTGAAGTGTAGCACTGAAGTTCTGTAACATCATATCAGGTTTTACCTGGGTGATTAAATACAGATTGAAGTGCTCAGCTCCTGTTTGAGTTTGAAAATTACAACCACTCATTTAATCTATTTTCAGTAGGGATTCCTACGATTAGGTACCGATAAAGTAAAATTTAGAAAAACACTCTGATTCACTTTACACTTACCAGAGTTCCCCAAATTCACAACTTATTTCTGCTAAACTTCCAGTATTTTGCAAAAATGAAATGATTTCAAGGTAAAGAAAATAATTATTACCCTCATACAGCCAGTTGAAGTATTCTGTCTATTACCGAACAACAGATCACCCAAAAGTGAGTGCTTGTGTCCGGTCTGAAGAAAAAACATCCATATTACTGTTCACAGCAGTTCATGCAAATAGAAGTAAAATGAAGAACATTTTGGCAAAAAGCAGACCAAATTTTTCTAGTTCTGAGAAAGCTGCAGAAAGAGAAAAGTGAAGTTTTTGTTCCACACAAACAAACCTCGAAGAAAAACAGTCAAGGCAAAACTATATCCACCTGTAGAAAGGCAAAATGTATTATAAGAAATCCAGAAAGTGTTATTTTTGTAATGAGATACCTATTTTGTGTCATATATTCTTACCTTTCTCTGTTAAATTTCAGAGAATGTAGAACAGCTGGTCGTTTCTGTCGGAGGTTCCACAAATGAAGTGCATCATCTGCACATGCACTGACCAAAGCACCCTAGAGCAGACACAAAGTACAGCAACACATTATTTTTCTGTCTTATTCTTATATGATCCTCACTGTTTATGATCTATCTGTAAAACTGACAGTTTATGAAAAATCATTCTTTTCTCCTAGAACAAAAATACTCTACCATAAATAATAGACAATTGAATGGAACTGGTAAATGTAAACATTTTAAATTAGTGCAAGATCAGCCACAATTAAAATAAAACTCCATCAATTTAAAACTCAAATTAAAGCTTTGTACCCGCACAAGCCAACTCCCATGTCTCTCCACATAAGCAGAAAGACTGACAAAATGGAGAACAGACAACGCTTACTTTAAAAGGCGAATGTTAAAGATATAACTGAAGGATAAAGGGATTTAGTGCATGCACAGGCATTTAAGTGACAGTGCCAAGCACAGCTTAGTAGTCGTATCAAGATAAGATGAAAATTCAAAACTGGAACTGTGAAAAGAGGATGCAGATAAGAAAGTAGGGACAGGTAGAAAGAGGAGAGGACCTAGGGAGAACTAAGAGACGTAGACAGAAGGACAGAGTCTTTATCACAGATCAGAAATACTCTGAAGACTGGTTCTGCTTCTGGTGTCCCAAAAACGGTCGTCTTTCAAAGTCCAGGCCTATATCTGACTGAGCAGTTTGGAGTGAACTTATTCTGCCTGCTTTTGACTTCCTTTCTCCTCACTGCAGAATACTGATGACATGTGAAAATTAACTGCAGAGTAAGCTCCCTGCTGCTCCTGCGGTGGTTCACTACACTTACACCTCAGATCAGACCTAGCACAGAAGATCTACCCCAGTGTATCACAGAGAGGAACATAGTGCCCAAACAGAAGGAAATGCTTTATACTTTAGAAGGGCAAGGATGCAACTGGAAAGATTACTTCATACCATCTATGACTGACTGATAAAACTTCTCTAATCCTAGCAACTTTCTTTTCAACATTGACCTATGCAAGTGAAATTTATGGAGGTGAGACTTCTCACAGTGTACAGTGTAATCCATGCTTTAATTCTCATCTCCCAAAGAGTCAGAAAGACTGTCCACCACAGAAATCAAATTAATCCTATGTATTAGGGGGGTTGCTGGTCACCTAATGAAAAGAAAGGATACTGATTCAAACTTTGGCCTTCCTGTTCTCATTCCTGCATTTCTCTAAAGAATTTCACTGGACTGTTTCTAAAGTTTCAGTCCTCCGTCCTCAGTGTCTGTGGTTCAGTTACTTTCTCCAAATAGATGTAGGAAAAAATCAAGTATTTTTCAGGTTTGAAAAAACCCATAGAACTAAAACTCTTCCCCTGAGAAGTTCTAACATCTCCCCATTTAGAAAGAGGACTTGAAACTGTCAGAAGTGTTTCCTTACATCATGGGAGAAAATTAAATCAAAACTGAACTAAGATTTGGCCAATTTATAAGGTCCTAAAAAGAAAAAACCTGATTTGTATTCACCAGAAAGTCTTCTCGCCTATTCCCATCTTCAGCATCTTCTGCACAGAGCAAGCTATAATCTGGCAGTGTTTCTTCATGTTGTCTAAACCTGATTTTGACAAACCATTTACAAAGACTAAGCATGATGGTTTGATTGATGATCCCTGCAATTGCTTTTCCTTGCTTCAAGTAATAGCATATCCCCAACTATTGAGTTTTCAGCCAATAATCATCAATATATTTCGGTAGAAAGATTGAGCTCATTTATTAATTTCTATTTGAACCAGGACTGTGCAGCATATTTAGTAACTTAATGGGTTTTACATCTACTTGCACACATTCATACATTGACTGCCTTTTGTTCGGTACTTTAAACTGATGCATAGGAAGGCAATACTTTTCCCTGAGTGCAGTCCCATAAATATCCCAGAAGGCTGTATGTTGAATGTCCTCTGGATGTACACTACTTATTTCTTGGCACAATTTGTCAATGGGAGAAGTTATATCACCCAATTACAACAACATGAATTGACTTATTCAACTAACTTTACACAGAAGAATCTGAGTAAATATGTCCTTACCTCATTGATTAAGAACTGGAGCTGCAGAACTGCAGCACCACTTTCATGTTGGCAGTAGCAATCAACACCAGGCCTGCCCAGTCTGTTGCCATCAAAGTCAAGGATTCTAACATTCCTGTTATCACCAGAAGTAAAGAGGGAAAGAAAGAACTACCAATTAAACTCTAATTAACCTTTAATTAACCTCAATTCTTCTTGCTTTCTGTAAAACAAAAGAATTCATGCTGACTTTCCACCATTCTAATTAAAGCACCAACATCAGCAGCTTGAAACGTGCAATTGTGAGCGATGTGTTCTTGCCTGTTTTTTTTCCTGTGAAACAAAATACATGAATTAACACATAAATTCCGCAGGATGCATCTTAAATTTATTTTTATGCATTATTAGTTTATATAACACATGAATGTACCAGATTTTTGTACTTATCAAGACCAGATATATAATGGATGTAGTTTTTATCTGTTCTCTTCAGGTCTTTTTCTGTGCATGCTAAATTGTCATCTCCCTAACTTAGAGAATGATGGCCTTTCCGATCTTAGTCAGAGACTTTAACAAGAAACTGTAGTTCCAGAAAATTACTAAAGATCAAAAGTAAAGCAAAAGGAGAAATATGAAATACAGTATTAGCAATAACACACCATATTGTGTGAAACATATGAAACACCTTCACATGTTAAAAACATCAGGATTATGATCACAAACAAGATTTTACAACATAGAGCCTGATCTACTTGCAATAGGCAATCATATTAGCATATTGTAAAGCCTTGAATAAAAAAAGCCAACTTTCCACTTATTTTACCTGCAGGTAAATCTTGGAATCTCTACTTCCCCTTTCACAGGGGAAAGATTTGCTGTAAACCATTCTGATATTAGCCCCCGGGAAGTATAATCCATAAATTAGCAAATTTGAGGTTCAGAAGGTCAAAGTATGAAGCAATTACTTTTCCAATAGTTAAACAAGGAGCTTAATGGATACCACTGACCTTGAGAGACCTGAACTCTACTCTTGATTTTGCCAACCGGTCTAGTGGATAACCTTAGGAACAAAAAAAGTATCTTTTCTTACCTGAGCCTTCATTTCTCTGTTTGTAAGCTGGAGACAGAGTTTTATAAAACTGGTATTTATAGATGAGAAGTTGTATATAAAACACCATAACTCTACACTACAGAACAGCAAGGGAGAGGAAAAAAGTAAGTAACTCCATTTGCTGCTTGTTCCCAAACTGTAGTCGTGGATACAGTCATAACTGATAAAATAGTAAAAACCTGCAACTTTTAAACAACCTATTCAAAATGGACAATAAAGATGTGTTGTAGCCTAAGGCACTTTTTAAGGGTTGATGGTAACCTTCTGGGCCATTTTGAATGACTGCTCTGTGGCACTCTTTTTTAACATTTAACAATCCCTTGTAACGTGAGAGAAAGTACCAAAACAAACTAAGCAAGTAACCAACCCACCTGGGATTTCTGGACAAGCTACCTGGAATTTTTAACAGATGAGTGCTTTCTTTTTAACCTGAGTTTAAGACTCAGTACAAATACATGGCACTACTTAATGACTGTCCTTAATGAAAATTACAGCTGCATTGCCCTGATTAAGCAGCTGTCACCCTTCTGCATCAGTATCGTGCTAAATCAGGTTTCTAGGAAACATCCTAACAAAGTAGATGATTTCACTCAGCATATCCCAAACAAACAAAACACTCTCCAAAAAGTCACATTTATATGCATCAGTGTTCACCCTGAAAGACAAATTACTAAAATACTCACAAATTACTAAAATAAGAGAGAAATTGTGCTGTCTGCTTCATTCTGGCCAGTTGCCCCGAAGTGAGGACTGATGCTTAAATAGCAGCATTAGCACTGACTGCTGGTGGTTTTCAAACATTCTGGGAGCTGCAGTGAGGTCCTTCCAGCAGAAGGAGCTGAAGAGATATGATGACTTGGCACATGCTCTTGGCACTTGAGCCCATCTTCTGCAAATTCTGTGTTTGCTGCCAAGCATGGAGAAGTACAACCTTACCTCATCAAATCTTTTCACAGCAGTGTATTCCAACAGGACATACAGCAGAAGAAGTACCTACAGTTCAGGCCTTGGACTGACTTTATTCTTTTTACTTATGCCTTTTCATTAAATGATGACTCTGCTGTCAGGGAGCATGGAATATCTTTGAGGATATTAAAAGGGGGGACCAATGTATCTGAGTATCTTGAAGTAGACACCATGGGTTTCAAGAATAAAAGCTAGACACTGTCTTCTCTCTTATCACTATGTTGGATCTCCCAAGGGCCTTCGAAGCCATGCCAGATTATCCTAATTTATACATAACCAGGAAAAGGATGAAAACTAAGTCTGGATGTCTTTTGGGATTTAGAATGAAACAAACAGAATTAGAATTATGTACACCAAGCAGTGAAAGTGTGATAGTAACAACATTCTAAAAGAAAAGTGTTCTTTCTGAAAACTACACTTAATCCTGGTTTTAAGATCTGTGAGAGTGAAACAGGATTTTTTGCTCTTCATTCACTTGTACACAACACTTTTTCACTGAGTATTTCAACATCCTGATATTCCAAAGCTTGTAATTACTTGGGGGAAAAAAACAGTTGCTAAGATGACTAATTTTAAGTACTTGGATTCATCTTCCAAGATGCAGACTTCCAAGACAGCATAATACATTAGTAACCAAGAACTTACACTCTCATGTCCTGGAAATCAACGTTGCCAGTGAATGATTGCATTCATGATGACAGGTGACAATGACCAAATCTTTTCATATCATGATCCACTTTCCACAGTACCCCACAGTTTTTTTATTCCATGACTCATTTTCACTATGTGATACAGACATATCTGATGTGTCTCATTCTTCTCAGAGGTTAGTACTAATGGAATCCAAAGACTTGCAAGTCTTGGGGGTTCACTGAGAACCAAAAGCGCAGATACTTCACAACTGGCTCATGGAATTGAGGCCACTGTTGCTTGCAGCAGGCATTTAATGTCTTAGGACCACAAGGGGATGAGGTACAACATGTTTTTCTTCATTAAGACAGTGATTCTTTAGTAGTGTGAGATCAAATCTTTTGGCAGTAACAAGGACTGCAGTCTGATTCATTCCTCTTTGCAAGGGCAAGGAAGTGAAGATAGGGTGTCATAAAGAACCTCCTTCCAAGGCATGCCAAGGCAGTTAGCAGATATCCTCTGTCAAGTAAAAACTCCTAAATTACATATGGCACCTTTTTCAAAACCAAAACTTTTCCATAGAAGAAAATGACACCAAGCTACGTAAATAAGCAGCTCTAACTTTTTTTGAGTACTTAACTAACTTCCTCCATACCTAAAAGCAATCTATGTACAGAAATGAACATTAAAGCAAAGGGTTGTAATTATTAAGCGGAAACCATGGTCTCACATCTACTATTTTATTAAAATGGCACACACAAAGAAATGGGAAATCTCCATTTATAGCCTCGCCTTTAAAATGTTTGGGAATTGTGGGGTGCTGCAAAAGTAGCATTGCTGCTCCGAGTCCTTGTCATCTGATCTGCACTGACTGGTACATGTTTGAGTAGGACTATACAGCACCCTAAGAGCAGATGCTTGTGGGCTGGTGTTACTCCATTACATAAACCAACTGCAAAATTGACTTAGGGCGTAACTGGAATATAGGACAGCGTTTTCTTGCAGAAGACTTATTCCACTGAATTGAGTGATTTATCAGTTAAAAAGGCACCAATGTATTTATCTAAATAATCAAGTACTAGAACGATCAAAGAATTCAACCACACCGCTAACCAACTAAACCAACCAGCTTAGTCAGTTGTATCTGTGCCGCAGGGCGGATCTTGTCAAAAGGTAACAATTATGGAAACAGCACCTTTAGCACCTAGATTTGCAGTTCTGAACATAGCTACTTTCAGTTCCTGGAATACATATTTTTACAGTTTCTTCATGGAGTTTCTCCAAGTCTCACATACATTAATTTTCTGTCTAAGGACAGTGCATATTCTGGTACAAATAAATGCCATAGTCCCAAGTCCTAAACAAATGCCTAAGTACAAAACTGGGGTTCAAACTGATTTTTTCTCTATTTACATGAGATATTCTGTATTTTGATTTCTGAAGTGTACTGCTCCAATGTTTTGTTATCCTCACTGTTAAGAATGTCATGCTATATGTGGAATCAATACATTTAGCTTTAGTTTCAAGCCTTTGCACCACATGACGTCTTTTTATGCTAAATTAAATAACTTTGTATTAGCAGAAACTTCCTGCTTTGAAAGCTGTATCTTATCCATCTTCTTCATAAATAAAAGCAAAATACTCTGAGCTCCTTTATTTCATGTCACCAGCAATTTTCTTAGCTTTGAATAGTTCCTGTGTGTTTTCATACATAGTCTAGGATGTGTGCTCAACTTCTTTCAAGTATCAAAACCATAGCTACACATCATCTTGGTAATGGTTTCTTTAATGCAATCTAAAAACATATATAGCATTTCATAATTTCTTATATTCAATACAGTTTTTAAATAAATGTGTGCACCACCTCTTTATTACAATAACCAATTGGGAAATCATACTGGTTTTGGTTTTTGAGACTTCTCTACTACTCTTCAAAAATAAGCGCCCCCTACAAAGCTCCATTCTGTCAACTGCTTGCAGCTGAGCTCACTGAATTCCTTACAAAGGACACTCAACCTATTCCTACCTTTATGGCCTTCTATTTGCTGTAGATTCACTGGGCACTGCTTCATTAAACAGTATCTTCGTGGGCTTTGTTTTGAACATAGAATGATTCAGTTTTACAATGAGCTTCATTATGTCTTGCGTTCATTCAGTTGGTTAAATAAATAGCTCATTTTTTTCTCTCTCCACTATGTAAAGATGAAATACTGATGCACTTGGCTGCTATCTTAGGATACTACATGTGAAATATTTTATAAATGCAAACCTTTTTGGCACCAATAAACATGAAATTTTGGTCTACCATGACCTTCATCATGTTTATTTTTCTTGACATAGATTTCTCTGTTCATGTGTACAAATTATGTAGGAGTTAATCTCAGGAACAGCTAAATATTCATTATGATCTATATTGGCTGAAAAATTTGCTTTTGGCAAGTCTTTGATTTCTTCCAGGTTAAAGCTTATAGATAGCTTGTATTTAATGGCAATCCTGTATACTAGAAGCTATTTTATTTCCCAAAGTATCTGCAGATACTATAGGAATAAGCAAAACTCATAGGGCTACATAGTTTCCTCTCTTCTGAATAAGACTGCCTTTCAAGGTCTTTGTCATTTCAAGAATTATCTGTTCCAATAACAGAATACAAATACAATCAACATGTGATTGAACTCAATCAACCCTAAACCTGAAGTAGTACATTGTGAAAAGCAGTTACTAAAGAGGTACTGACTCTAGCAACGTTTCACAAATAACACAAATGACAGAATGGCTTGGGTTGGAAGGGACCTTAAAGATTATTTAGTTCACATGTAGGTGAATAATTTCATATTCCATTTGTGGAATATCAATAATTTTAAATTTCTTCTTGCATATGCGTATACACACACACACACACACACACACACACACACACACACACACACACACACACACACACACACACATACAATGATTAACAGAAACTACCTAGCTCTGAATTCACCTTCAAAAGAGAAGTCATTGTTATTAGTCTGTAAAAGCTCCACATTGCCAGGCAGCTGCACTGAAAGATCTCTATTTTGAGGTTGTACTTCATGCAGTAGTAAAAAAACCAACATTAAAAGGTTGCATTTACAGTGGGCTTCCTCTTTTTTCCCAGGTAGTCATGAACCTCAGCAAGCTCACTGACATATACAGATAAAACGAAGAAAGGCGACAATGAATGAAAACTGGAATCTGGAAGTGAGTGAAGAGTATAATTGATTATGTTCACACGGGCCAGTATTTCAGAGCCATTTACCAGTGTAGACACCAGTTCAGTCAAAGGCATGACAAATACAGGAATCGAAAAGGAACATATCTGTTTACAAACCCATCTGGTAAAAAGATAGAGAGAGAATAAGCTGGGACAGAATACTACTCTTGCCCTAATGCATACTGCAGGTTATGGAAAACCAAACAATCACAAATGAGAGGGCTGTGTGTTCCAAAGCCAGAAAGTTACTTTCACATAACCAAGATCCTGAGCAACACCCTACAGAGATATAGATTAAAAAATTGATAACACCACAGCATTTTATCCAATTTACTGCCTTTTAAGAGGACTATGCAAATCATACCATTTGCTGCCCATCTGTTTGCAGTGGGCACAGATGGCAGTCTAACACACTCTGTCTTACCAGCGAAACCAAGCAGGTAGCCTTAACTCAGCCATTTTGATTAGCTTTCTTTCTCAGCCTTCAGACATTAATATTAAACACTGTGTTTGCTCCATGTGGATCTGTACACCCAGAACACACATAACAGGTGCAGGTTATCGCATGTGCAGCCACTGATGACAAATGCATCCACCTACAATGGTTTCATACTAAACCCAATTGCATTTAAAAGTTTACTGCAAATGTTGTGTTAGTATTTGTTTTCCCTGCTTTTGGACACTCTGCCACTGAATTTGCTGGTAACAGATTTAGAGAAGGTTTAGGGAATTTTTGTTTGCACTCGTCAAGCAAAAATGAAAGACTATATAAACTCTACATAAGGTCAAAACTTAATATTTTTCATATTTTTCTTTAACAGATATTTTTTCTAATGTTTGCTGAATTTTTAGCAATTAGTAACAGTGATTACAAGGTGCAGATTTTCTTCATAGTTTCCAGTTATGAGAAACAGCTGTTGACAACAGAGGATAGAATGAAAAGGGATCTCATAATCAGTCTTTTGTAAAAAGGTCAAAAGACGTCGAAGTAAATGTAACTAAAAATAAATATACATTTTCTCAAATATTAATTCCTCCCCTAGTTGCTATGGAAAAGTTCTACAAGTAAAATAATACATTAAACCCTCATCCATATAGTGACAGAGTTTGAGATACACATTGTACTTTCTCTATTAAACAGAGATAGCACTTAGCCATTACTGGAAATCTTTAGAGCAAGACTTTGTTTTCCCAAATGCTACTTCCAGCCCCAACAACCAGACTAGGAGTAAGGTGATGAAGATCCTATGGCAAATTATGTAGTCTGTAGGAGATGAGAGCAAATGATTATTTAATGTTCCCTCTTACATGAAATTGTTCCACAGTTTTGGTTAGTACAGACGGGGGAAGAAGAATTTCATTGTTCAAAGGTGATAGAATAATTAACAGTTGTCGCAATTACTTCTGGCTAATTCTTCGTGCCAGGTACATCACAGCAATGAGTCCCACACAACTCTAGCTCTGTGTTTCATGAGCAATTACAGATTTTAAGACTAACACTGCCTTGCACACTGTTGTGTTACTCCAAAGGAAAAGCAGAAGCAATCAGGAGCACATACATGACTGTTTTTCATGCCAAATTTTGTGCTCTGTCCTGCAACAAGAATGCCCTAGATTTTACTCTTCTCAAGTGCTAAGACCCTGCCAAAACTGCTTTGTTTAGTCTTATCAACCAATCAACACTGTACTGAAGCAGTGAAAAGTTTCTACTGAAAAAGTGAGAGAATTCTCTACTTCACTGAAAAATTATGAGCCAAATTTAGAAATATATATATACTCTGAGAGAAGGCACAACCACCCCTCCCCCCACCAGGTTCGGGAAAAAAATAAATTTTCCTCGAAGGAAAGTGAAGAAGATAAAACTATTTATTTAACAAGCACACGGGAAAGGAAAATAATGTTAAATGGTAAAATCTTTCGCTGTAGAGGAAAAACCTGGGAAAGTGTTCGAGTCCTCCCTTTGGTCTCCTCGGAGCTGGGGCTTGGGCCGGGGCCATGCCACCTGTGTCCGGTGGCAAGTCCTCCCGATGTGCTCTGATGTTACAGCAATCAGGCAGTCCAGTAGAAAAGGGAGAAAATCCGAAATTCCAGAGAAGGAAAAGTTCCCACTCTCCAGAGAAAAGGAAACTGAAAAAAAACTGGCCAAAAACTGACTGGAAAAGCTGCCAGCCGGGTGCTTCCTCGCTCCCCCCTGCCCCAGCTGGAAAAAAAAACCTGCTATCTTTATGTGACCTTGAACAAGTTTCAAACTGCTTTGAGAAAGTTTTGCTCAGTTTTTTCTTCCCCCTCTCAGGCTCAGTTCAGAGGCATAGAAAGGCCAATAATTAATTTCTGGGCATAGGCAGCGATATGGGATACACATCATAAGGTCACCCCAAGACACAAGGCATTTAGAAAAGTCCTTTAAACACAAAATAAATGCTTTCTATAACTAACTTATTTTCTTTCAAAGCTAAATTCACAATTACCTGCTAAAACAACAAGAAAATAATCCCAGAATTAATTTTAAGAAATTTAGTCCCTGAAAATCTCCAGGCTACTAGCTAACAAGACAGTTAATAGGTTATGAAATTGAGGTGATTTTCCAATATGATTAGCAGAGCTTGTATACTGATTGACAGATTTCTTGTCTGAACTCAACTTTACAAATAAAATTAAATAATTATTCTTTTAAATTTTCTAATTATCCTGGAATAAGCAGCAAGATATACTGGGCAAATATAACCCCGAGGCTCTAAAGTAAAAGTGTGTGGTTTGATGATGCAGCTTTTTGTCTTATTCAGTAACATGTCAGAAAATTTCCATGCATAACATCACAGAACACTTTCGTTTAACTGAGAGATCTAAGTATACTTAGAGAGATATTATGCAAGGGCACTTTGGCCAGAAAAAATTGCACCAATACACAGCTACTAATGCATTGGGAAAGACAGCACCTGATCTTGACTCAGGCTTTGCAAGGGGTAAGTGGTTTAGAGATTCGTTTGCTTGATTGTTTGAACATTTCCATTGTTCCAAGGAATGTGCCCTATAACATCAATATGCCAAAAGAAATAATTTAATTTCAGTGTTTATCCAACCACAAGATATTACAGATGCTGAGGTCATACACCATGTTCTTTTTAGGCAGAGCAGTGCTGCCTAAAATATTAAATAATTCCATTACTCCACAGGAAACTGCTTGCAGCTTGTTAGTCAGCTGATGAGCAATTCCTCAAATTCATCCAGTGCTTCGGCTCTATTATCATCTGTTTAGTACTGGATGATTCCAGGAGGTCTCTGGTACAACACAGAAAATACTTCACATTCAAAAACTTATTAAAAGGAAGTTCAATATGTTAAACTAGGCAGTAATTTCTTTCCTGCCCCAGAAAAGCAGACAAATGACATTTCTATAAATTTCAGTGAAGCTATATTAATATTCAGCTCTTTTGCCAGTCAGTATATTTATTTTTGACTCTTAATGAAGAAAGATGTTAATCTAGAATTTCATTTGTTAAGCAAGAATGGTCATGTACAGCACACAGGAACACGTGTTATCAATAAAAGCCAAAACTGACAATGAAGCTATTCAAAACTGAATTACTAAAATTAGAAAAATGTAAGAATTTAATTGAAGTAAATTTAATTTAGCATTTAACAAAATTTCAATGAATCATCTGGCAAGTTTTATTCTTAGGTTTAGATCCATATAATTGACACTATAAATATGCCTATGTTGAAAGGCATTTTAAATATCAGTCAACCTTAAATAGTTTTATTTTCTATTATCATAAAACTCATGTCTTTTGTCTTTTTTAAGAAAAGATTTCAGCAACTAATTACATGGGAGAGACCGTTCGTTTTTCTAGACCAAGATACAGGGTAAATGGTATCTACATTTATCACTTTTATAACCCTCCTGAGCCACATAATTATTCCATCTGATTTTGAAATAAAGTACAATACAGACCACAGTTAATCAGCCCTTCCATTCAATATACATCAAACAGGTAACCAGCAGCTGGCTAAAATGTATTTCAGGAAGTCTTTTTGGTGTAAATGAGTATGAACTATCATTTTGCCACTTTAAATAGACATATGTAGATTGTGTCATACAAACTATGTTCTTGTTTGATGTCAGCTGTAAGAAGCATTTATGTTTTATTTGAATTAAAATTTATAATCAAATTAGTTAGCATGGATTAAAACATGAGTAAAGGTTTGAAAGCTTAGTTAGGGAATACTGAATAAGTTCCAAAGAGCATTTGCATTTTAAGAAAAGACCGACTACTTCTGGGAATAAAATAGGACATACCACAAATCTCCCATGACCCCAGTTTTTCCATGCCAATTACTGAAAATCTGCATGTTTCAGTGAAGCAGGACACTGTTTCAGAACTTAACATACTAATACAACATTATTTCAGAATAACCCAATTCTTTTTGGACAAGACTCAAGATGGATCAAAACTACTTCTACATTTCCTTGGCAATTCTAATTAAAAAGACTGAGAGCTCTGCCTTCCTTTGAGGGATTATTCTTTGCAGATTTGGACAGAACTGAAGCACTGCCACAGCTGAAGTACATCTGGCTCCCCCAGGTAACTGACAGC
Source organism: Corvus brachyrhynchos (assembly GCF_000691975.1). Taxonomy (NCBI): domain Eukaryota; kingdom Metazoa; phylum Chordata; class Aves; order Passeriformes; family Corvidae; genus Corvus; species Corvus brachyrhynchos. The sequence goes on from NW_008237619.1 coordinate 6,761,448, forward strand.
ATGATGGCACTGCTGGGGGTGGTAGCTCCCAAAAATCCAAAACCCTCTCTACGGAATGAGTAGACCTGGCAGAGACTGTGGAGGCTGGATGGTTATCAGTTCAGCCCTGTTTTGCCATTGTCATCATCTCTGGCAAGTTCTGCTGGGTTTGTTATCTCACGTCAGGAAGCAGGCCTGCAGTAACAGCTGCAGATCCAGCCTAGCACGATAGGACACACCACCAGGGCCCTGCTCTCTACTCAAGACAATGAGAAAAATGCCTTAAGCTCAATCTAATTTGCGTTTCTGCAGTGTGATGTGAGGCAGGAAGCCTGCAGGGAAACGAACTGGGGGCAGAGGAAGCATGATACACTGTAGGCCATCCATTCTGCCTACTGGAGAAGTCCCCATTATAATTTTAATTATTAACTTAGGTTTCATCTAGGGAGAGACAGCTCTTGCAGAGCAATCTATCATACATGTAGCATGAGCAGAAGAGAGGAGAAACCTGGAGCAAAAGAGGGAGAAATCCAGCTTCACAGTATGCACACACGTCAATTGCACGAGCTTCTCCCCACATTCATTTTCAGCAGTTGGAGATACTACTCATGTGGCCATATTGAAGTTTAAGTATATAAACTATAGGTGGGATAAGAAAGGAGACCACCAATTAGTTAAAGCCTTTGACTTTCACTAATGTGAAGGTCAAAACAGAAATCTTTGCGAAGCTAAACATGGAGGTGTAGTTAGCTTTCATTTTGTTAAACCCTAACAAACATTACTGACTATTCAGTAACATAAAAGCTTTATCTATTCTTTTCCATCCCACAAAAAATAATTGCAAAAATCACATTTCAGTAATCCTATACTGTCTGCAAGACTTGAAATATAAAGATCACCATTGCATGGTCACTATTCCTGCACCTCTATATTCCTGATTTGCCTTTTTAACAGCAAAAGAAGTTTTCGTTTTCCAAGCATTGTTCTTCCAAGTTCAGCATAAAACTATCACCTAGGTTAATTTTAAGATAGATAAAAGAATATAAATACAAAAGGTTGATATGGAGCAATTGGGAAGAGAGTTTTTTACCTCTGTTTGACTTCAGTGCACATAAACATCACATTGCTTGGGATGTCTGTCTAGGAAAACACTAGGGTGATCCTGAATTTGGAAACTGGACTGCCCATTTGCGGTTGTTGCATATTTCCTTATGGCTTAATTTACCAAAACGAGGAGGAGTTTTCAATATTTGAAGCTCAAGAGTCTATCAACTTTCCAAACAAATACATATTTATTAAGGGATGGTTTGTGTGACCACAATTTATTTGCTAAATCAGCCCAAAAAAATCAGACTGGAAAAGACAAATGCCTGCACACACACAAACATACTGGGATGGAGAGAAATGTTTAAAAGAGGGGGAAAATATGAAGATAACAAGGAAAGAAAGATGTAATTGATTAGTGCTTGCAAGAGGCAGAAAAATGAGATCACCTCCTACCAGAAAGCCACTGAATCAGCATAGAAAAATCTGAACTTTGTCAGGCAAGAGGTATTTTAAAATTAGGGAATGGCAGAGAAACAAAGTTTACTTTCTGACACTCTACAGACAAAGCGAGGGGGAGTAGGGACACCAAAAAACCCAAAACAACCCCCTCCCCGTCTTCTTCAACAGGGACTTCTGATGTTGTAATTTTAATACTTTGGAAGGATTCAGAATTTTCAAAGAGTAGGTAAACAGATTTAGGTTTGCCCAAGGAAATGCCAGTATCTGTATAGATAAAGCAGGAGCTGTACAAGGTCTTCTGAGAATACTGATTTATTAGAGCAAGCATTGACAAGATATACTCACAGCTACTGACAGTACTTGGAGGCTTTCTTGTCCAAATTTGCTGATGGATTTATCTTAAATATGAGATATACTCACATCCTAATATGTGATAAAAATGTAAGGCCATAGCTTGGGTAAAGTTACACAGTTTCCATGTTTTACACCTTAGCACTAATTTGTAACTTGAAAACTGACCTGATTAGTAAGTAAATGAAAGAGAAGAAATGCCTGTGAAAGAGATGATGTCAAACTGACCATGTTTAAAGGCAAGTATTTATTCTTGCTGAGTGTCCCAGCTCTTCTCTGCCAAAGACAGACATCAGAGCTTGAAACTGACAGGTATCTACAACAGCTACTTTCCTGCAACTTAAGCTATCATTATGTAGAACATCACACTGAATATCTATACACATTTTTCCACAAGAATATAAAAACCTCACTAAATGTCTTCTGCTGTTGCAGCCCACAGTGAAGCTTTCTTTTCAGGTTCAGCTTTGCCAATGAGTTCAGCTCTATACACATAAAAGAGGTTAATTCCTAAACCGACCTTTGCTATCCAACTTGCTGTCCCATCTTTCTTGTGGCTTACTTTCAGTTTTGTCTGGTTTAAAGCAATCACTTTTGAGACAGAGCTCTAGCTCTACCTTATCTACAAACATTTCCCACACTGATCTTGCCAAGAGTAAGAGAACTGCAAATTCACCACTCCAAAGCTTTTTCAGGGACTAAGACCTGCACTTTCCTGACTACTGAGATGGCATTGGTTGCTCAATGCAATTTCTATGGTCCCATAACAAAATGACGATTTTTTGTTGTTTGGTTTTTTTTTAATTAAGCAATTTTAAATCCAAATCACAAAGGCATTTGTTTCACACAGCCTATTCTAATATTTAGCATCCATATTCATTGCACACCAATCATCTGTCAGATTTATTATTAATGGTACTGTAAAATGATAGCGATAGTGTCAAATTTTAAGTGGTCCCTCTGACATGAAAAAATATTTATCACAAAGCAATTCAAGTATCTAAATGCTTTATCTACCCAATAACTCAACTACATACTATGGATTTCACACATTTTTGTTTTAAAAATCAGTAACACATCAAAGTCAATACAAAAAGACAATAAAAAAGGCTGTGTCCCAGCTTAAGGAAGATTAACTGACAATCCCACAGCATATTAAAATCAGGGGTTACAAGTCAAAATATTCTTTTCCTTTAATACCTCTTGACAGTAAATACTTGTAATTGTCTTACCTTTATTTTGTGTTACTTCTCTGCAATGAGGGTAGATACACTCTATCTGCTGCTCTAACTAATGCAGTGATTTGATTTCATCTGGAAAGTACAAGCATCTCTGTTCACTGAATATACACCTTACACATTATTTCCCTGCTATATTTGTTGACCCAGAAATAAAATGTGATAAGAAATGTATTTACAATGCTAAATTTCGTATTTCCTCTGTTCTGGCAACTCTGACCCATTATTACCAAACTCTATGGTGTCTGAAAGAGCAAAATAGCTTTTTTGATATTCAGAGATTATGGGGAAAGGGGGTTTTTTTGTTGTTGCTATTTTTTGTGGGCTCGGGAAGAGATTGTTTTTAAATAATACAAGTAATACCCTAAATTTCTTTGAGCTTCAAGACACTCATACTTGTGGATGGCCAGTACATTATGCATCCTGCTTTACCTAACAGAATCCAGACCAATGACAACAGCTTTAATCCACTCTATTCCAATGTTTTTGCAACCCTGTTTCCTGTAACAAACATTATCTTTGGATACAGAATACTCAGATTCTGGCCATATTTGTTCTGCAATGATATCCCCAGGAATACTGTTCTCTAGCACAATGCAAATGCCACAGCTGGACCCTGGTTTCACTGCTCTGCAGCCTGCTGAAAGACAAGAAATTCTTCAAATGGAAGAAATGGTGAAGAGCAAAGTGATTGCAATAGTTTACTTAGCAAAGGCCTGGTAGAAATGCAGGTGAAAAATCATAAATCAGGGCAGCTCCTTCTTTGTTTTAAGCCTTGTTTGAGTCAAATACCACAAATTCCAAGCTCTGCACTAAGGCACTTTGCATATCAAAGTGTCCTGCATTAATTTAAGTATGTTTTGACATCTTTGCACGACAGATTATGAAACCTGAACCAGATTCATTCTTAATTTTCCAAGACTCTCCCACTTCTTCTGGTGGTGAATCTATTTCAGATCACCGTGTAGCATATTGTGGTATCTTAAAGGTACAACTAGTCAATTATTGATTGTCCAGCCAAAGCTACTATAACATCCCTTCAGAATTAGCTTTCTTCTATTACCAGCTCCAATTTTACAAATATGCCAGAATTTCTGGATTAGCATTAAAACAAACCATAAGAATAAAAAAAACCCAGTAGACAAAATACTGTTAAAAAAGATTCCTCTGTCTGAAACTAAATTTTTAGAACTAGAATTCTCTGATGATTAATTAAAAAAACCCCAAATTTTCTTGGTTGTTGGAGCATGAAAGTGTCTAGTCCAACCTCTTGTGTTATCTCAATAAATCCAATACTATTTAATAAAAGCCTGTCTTCCAGAAAGGCAATAAAGTTTAAGATTTCAAGAAATGAAGACCCTATGACTTTCCTTTGTAATTAATTTCAAGGACTAAGAACACATATTGCTGAAAATATTAAGGCAATTTGTCAGACTTTAATTTCAAGCCACTAATATATTTCTCTGTTACTCTAGAAAATCTTTTCAGTAGGCATTTTACTCCTGTGGAAGGACACGTAGAAAGCAGTTAAACCATCATTCCTTCTCCTTTCTAATAAACAAAGACTGAGATCCTCAAGTCTCTCATTATAACATACTTCTTCCAGCCAAGTAATTTTTGTTTCTCTCCTGTAAATCTATCAAGATTTCTATAGCTGTCTTTTACATTCACAAAAACAAAAAGACAAGGCAAGCAAAAAAGAGAGAAAACAGTGAAAGCTTCCTTAATAAGTACTGCATTCTGGTTATACAGCCCTTATCTAGATTTCACACACTGGTAATTTATATCTCCATGACAGAATAACTCAACCACCAGCGCAGAATTAAACCAGTAATGTAGCAGTCAGCTGTTAAACTTCAGTACCATTAACACACACTCCTGTTGGTAAGGTAATTAACCAATTCTCTGAATAATAACCCTCACATTAAGGTACAGAATCATAAATAGAGGAGCATAACATGTAATCACCTCTCCAGAAAATGAGACATGCATACTGATTCTTCATGGGTGATAATTTCATTAATTTTATCTTGATATAAATTGCTACCTGCTTCATGAGAAGACACCTTGCCCCTGAAGATGAAGCAGTTTACTGGTCTCCCAAATATTAACATCATTCAGTCCTGGGGCAGTGAATGTGCCTCAGATTGGAAAAAGTAAATACAAACTCTTCCTCTTTGCACCTTCTTTCCTGGTAAAGATCAGACTGAGCCATGGAGTCATATGGCAGTCATATGGAAGTCTAGCTGATGCTACTCACAAAAGCAATGGAGCTTCTGGGATGATGTGGGCTGCCACCTACAACCAGCCTTATGTGCTTCCTAACTAGGAAGGCTGCCAGAACAACAATGATCTGTAGCCAGTTGGTATGATCAAGGTCTTTGTTATTGTGCAGCAGGGAGAGAGAGACTGACAGATAAATTTTTAGGACATTTTGGGGACAAAAATCTGTCCAAGCAATGGATTCTTCAATGTTAATTATTTTGCTGTCTCTTCCACCTCTCCCCAGTCCTGGCTTCTAAAACAACATGTTAAACATTGCTATGAAGTCAAGCACCAAGAAGAAGTTGAGGAATGTTTTCCTCAACTCTAACAGAACCTCTTATTTTGAGGATTAAACTGTATGGAGATCAAGAATGTGACTGTAGTTTAGAAGTTCCCTTATTTTTCCTGGTTACTGAGAACTAAATCAATTTAATGCACAACTATTATTGTATCATTAGAAAATTACATACTTCTTTTTTTTTTCAAAGAAAGCACCTAAAAATTTATAAAATGAATGTTTTGCTACACACTAAAAAAATAAATATCTCCCAAGCGCAACAGTGTAATTTTTCAAGAAGTGAGGCATTAGTTACCATCAGTAACTGTGACTGATTTTTCATGAGATATGGAGTTCTCACCTAGTGCTGCTAATTCCCTGGCTTTCACTAAAAATTTAAGATAACATATAAAATAACAGAGGAATAATTTACTGGGCTTGAGACAAAATGCTTTTTATTCTCTAACTATATAAACTGCATTAAAAAAATTTAAAAGGAGGAAAGTTTCAGGTGGACAAAAAACCACACAGACCATGTCAAGCAGGCAAAAGCATAAAAGATTGTCTAATATTTTTTTGTAATCCTAATTATTATCACCTCTCATACAGCATGAAAGCATATCTGTATTCTGCAGGTTAATGTCATTTGGTTTTTGACCAGAACAAATACAGAAGTCAGAAGAGAACGAAAAACATTTTTCATAGCATACATTCCACTTGGTTGTTGTGTTTATTTTCTAAGCAGAAAAGACCATGGTAATCAGGAAAGATCAGTTTTTCAGACTATAACACTCTTAACCCAATAACTAGTCCTTTTCATAGTTATGAAAAAGTACATCCAAAATGACACAGGTAGGAAAGCCTAACACCTCACACTTAAATTAGTTTCCCAAACTCTGATGTCTGATACAGAATCTGATCCAGAATCTGTTTCAGGTATGCATAATAAAAAGGTCACTGAAGCAAAAATTGACACAATCTGTGAAGACTCTGCTTGGTGACAAATACTGTGAGACTAATTTGTTTAAAAGCCTGAAACTGCAGGAAACTCAGGACAAGCCTGCAGAGAACTCTGTAATCATAAAAGATAAGGAAGAGCAGGAGTTCTTCCAATCCTTCAGGCCACGTTTGCCTAATACAAGAAGATAAGGGAGCAGAAGGAGGTGGCCACTGCGTAGGAAGAGAAGATCTATTGCATTATGCAAAGCTACCCTAAGACAGCAGTAAAGAAAGGCTTACATTTGTGGAAAGCACAAAGCACTGCTTCAGACATTTCCCCAGAGTGGAGGGAGAGAACACGACACAGCCTTGACTGCGTGCTTCCTGCACATTTCCATCCTGATCACAGGAGAAACACTGTCCCTTGGCCCTGCCACGATCACACATCATAGAAGAACCACCTCCCCCTTTTTCCCAAGTGGGGAACCTCCAGAGTTCCCCAGGGGCTCAGGATCACTGACATAAGCTCTTGTCAGGGCACAAACCAAAACACGGGGAAAGGATACAAACTCAGACCTGTTGGGAGTGAGGTAGCTCCAAAACCGAGTTAACAAGAAGAGACCTCCACACTGTACACCTGCAGAGTGCCACATCACCCCTGTATGGCTCCTCTTTGGCACCTACAAAAGGTCTCATTTTTGTCTTCCACCAGAGCCAAGCTCCTAGGAGTTGTTGTTTTCCACTCTTTACTCTTCCCCCCTCCACAGCTGGAAACTTCCCACAGCTGAGAGGATTTTACAGCAAACCAGGGGTATCACCTTTGCCCTAGAGATGCAGCCAGCTAGCAAAGAGTGTAGATGGAGCCACCATAAGGCAAATGGAAGACCTCTCTTTCAACTGTCCAAGATAATTCATACTTTTTGCCATTTGGCATCTGGAAAAAACTTGGGGAAGCACATGGGATATTTTTTGTATTTTCAGTTATGTCATACAGTAAGTCTTTCCAACAGTTCTTTCTGTTGTCACATGATGTTTTTATGGTATAGTACTATTCCCATGATAAATGAGCTATTTTTAAAAATGTACAGATATATAGCAATTTATTATTTTCCTTGGCTTTACAAAAATTGATGAAGTAAAGCTCTGCAGACAGCTTGATATAATTACATCAGTACAATATCTAGCATGCATAAATATGCTTAAAAGCACGCTATACATAATTAATAAACAATTTTGATATCTTTATTTCATAGACTCAGAAAGACTCAGTTTGACTCAATACACTGATCCTCAAAGAGCACCTTAGATACTCATTTTCTAAGAACTAGGATTATTTTTTTTTTAACCTCCATGTTTTGAGGGGTTTTTGTTCAACTGGCTGAATTTTTTACAGAAAATTATCTACCATTCTTCACAGATTATGTATCTGGGGGTAAACCAAGAGACTTCATCAAATTCTACAGATAACTATTTATTTTGAATTGTCCTTACATACATACAGCTTTCAATCTATCAAACTAACTGTCTTACGCAATATGCAGAACACTATTGGTCATTACAGCTTTTATATATCTATATCTATACATATATATCTACACACACACATATGAATACAATACATGTGTATAAAAAAAATACAAACATACTCTTATGTGTATATACCAAATATGTATGTTAGAAACTCCAGTTTTCAGTGACAAAAAGTTTTGTGGCCAGATTCCTATGAAAGGCTTATTCCCTTTGAGGTATCTGTGAGGTACCAAAATCAGTAGAACAATGACATATGAAAATTATGCATAATATGCTACGTAAAGAAGGTAGTAAAACCAGCAATATTTTGAAAATTCAAGACTACTTTAATAAAAGATATGTAAACCTATAAAAGAAAAATATAGTGATTGTTTATCACTATGTAACAGCTGTGATCTTTTACAGTTCTGTCTACAGTAATAATTTATAAGTTAATTAGATGTAAACTTTAAATGGCTGCTGCTATTGCTATTTGTACTTTAAAATGTGGAATATCTTGTAATTTATATAATCAGAAAATATTAATGTGGTTCTGTAACTGAATAAATACTACCTATTAAAATAGAGAAGGCTGCAATTTATCTTTCACTAACAACTGGTAATTCCCCTTTATTTCAGTTTTGGTAAAATAGTTCACTGTGCTTATTTCTTCAGAATAAAAAAAGATAACTAAACAAGCTATTCTTACACTGTGTGAAAACTTCCATGGATTCCTAAAAGGGAAGTGGAAGTAATGCAGGAAAGAGAAGAGGAAAACAAGAGACATTTGCACTCCATAGAGCAAAGTAAGGTAACACACTGAGAAGCTACAGAAAATAGTCTAGTTTCACTTAAGGCCTGGCCTCCCTAAAAACATGAGCCTAACTAACTATGACAATGTCAAGCTGTAGCATCTTTCTGCAGCTCCAGGCTGAAGTCTGAGGGAATACTGCTGATCATGATCCTTTCCTAACCCAGATCGAAAAGTCATGTACTAATGTTTGTGAGGGGGTTATCTTTTCAGGAGGGTTAAGGCAGTATTATATATATAAACATAAACTGATTCTGGAAATATTTAAGAGTCACAAACTACACAGATATCTTTGAGCTGTTAATGAAAAATGTCTTTCACTTTACCTTATTTAAGGACCTAAATGTTCGGTCTGGACATCAGTGCTGCGTTGGTAGAATAAATACACAATACGTCCGTTCCTTATGAGGCACACACACCAAAACTCTCCATTTAACTGTGAAAGGTACCACATCCTGAAACCCCTTCCTTTCTCCTACCCGTTTAACTGTGAAAGGTACCACCACATCCTGAAACCCCTTCCTTTCTCCTACCCATTTTATGAACTTCAGCACCTGCATGCTCCATTCTTCAGCCGTAAGTGCATGCACTTCCGCCAAAATTAAAGCCCTTCCTGCACATTCCCGACTTTCTCATCCTGTCCACATAAGAGGCTCATCCTGATTTGTCAGTCGTGCACTGTGATCCTCTCTGGGAGTCACACAAAAACAGAGCTGTCAAGACCTCACAGAATTTGCTCCTCCAAAACAGGTAGCAAACCCTACACCCTCCATCTCCCCATTTCATTTTCCTATGGATTGCTGTTAGGAAGATGTTTCTTCTAAAGTTATAGAAAACAAAACTAAAAGCCACACAGCTCGGAAAAAAATCTCCAGGTAAGCAAGCTTGTTCACTGCTGCATTTGGCACATAGTCAATGTCTGCTCAGCGAGTGAAGACACAGCCTCAGTCACATTTATTCTTTTACAGAGGACAGATGAAGACCATGGAACATTTAAAGCTTTAGCTTAAGTGAAGCTGCACAATGCATAATGCTTGTATAGGCAATCTGCAGAGACATGAAATTTACTTTGAAAAATGTCAATGTCACTCTCAATAATTGCAAAACTCTAGAAATCGCTAAAATGTTCCTTCATTGTGTTTCATCTGACTCACCCTGCAGTAAGTTTTCAGTGCTGCTTCTCTGCAGATGCAGCAGTCATTGGATTTTTCAAAGACCACTTTCATAGCTCCGGAGACTCAGTTTTTAGCAGAACTGAAATTATGAAACTGGCTCTACAGTGCTAATATGGTCACCTCCCACTATGAACGAAGACCTCATAAATGTGTGGGGAAACCAATAATACAAATTCTGGTAAAAGCTGGACCTCACAAAATAATGAAAAAAATACAAGAAACTTTTCTTTTTATAAAAAGCAAGCCAAAAATCTGAAGGATTAGGGCTAACATGAAAGTTACTGCAGCACACTATATAGTCAGTGTGTGTGCATTTTCCTGAACCGGCTAAAAGCAGAGTGACCAGAACGCTGACCAAAAAATCTAAAAAAACCCCCCAAAACCGAATACCCTTCAACCTGGAGAATAGTAAGGAATAAACAATACCTGGTCTATGAAATGCTGTTCCTGAACTACTGAACCTGCATGTCAGACTGATATGTACATATATGTTGCTAGCATAGAGAAGAATTTTCCAGTGAAAACTCTTCCATTTACATGCTTAAGACCTTAGGAACAAGATGGAAGTAAAAAAGAGAAGACATCAGAAAATCCTAAAGGAGGACAAAGAAAATCCTAAAGGAGGACAAATAAAGTTAGAAGACTTCTAAGAAATCCAGGAATGCATAGTACTTTATTTATCAAACTATAGCAAGAATCGCCTAGTCCTTTTTTTCCCTCTTGCAACATGCCAACATAGAAAATAATGATGAAAACCTAAACTGTGTAGATAGCGTCAAGGAAACTGACAATATAAACATTGCCTTTGTTCTGGTTTTCAGATCCCACTCCATAGACTAACACAGGGTTTGAACGAAGGCAATCTAACTTCATACCTTCTTAATCCCTTTTCCAATGTTGCCAAATTCTTGGAATAAAAGAACAGCCTTTGGCTTACATAAATAAATATATAAATATGTATGTATGTAGATATATATCTATATTTACACATTTGCACTTAGACATATATAAAACTTAGAGTCGGTCCTAGAATGGCTTGGGTTGGAAAGGACCTTAAAGGTCATCTAGTTCCAATCCCCCTGCCATGGGCAGGGATATCTTTCATGAGATCAAGTTGCTTAAAGTCACGTCCAACCCGGCCTTGAACACTTCCAGGGATGGGGCATCCACAACTTCTCTGGGCAGCCTGTTCCTGTTCCTCACCACCCTCACAGTAAAGGATTTCTTCCTAATACCTAATCTAAATCTCTTCTGGTTTAGTTTAAAGCTGCTCCTCCTTGTCCTACCACAATCTGTCAGTGTACAAAGTCAACCTCCCTCTGTTTTCTAGGTCCCCTTTAGGTACTGGAAGGTTGCTATAAGGAAGGCTCCCCAGAGCTTTCTCTTCTCCAGGCTGAACAACCCCAGCTATGTCAGCCTCTCCTGATATGAGAGATGTTCCAGTCCCCTGATCATCTTTGTGGCCTCCTCTGGACCCATTTTAACATCCACCAGAACCCCCAAGTCCTCCTCAGCAGTGCTGCTCTCCACGAGTTCATCTCCCGGTCTGTTCTCAGCTCTGGGCTTTCCCTGACCCAAGTGCAGCACCTTGCACTTGCACTTGCTGTGTTGATGGGAGTACCTGCTGTGTACTCACCATGGTGATGTGAACATAAGGGGAAACATAATTTGTAAGCCCATCTCTGCTGCTAGTGTGCAAAAGGATTCCACATTCCAACACAACTGCAGGCAGACATTTTAAGCCACAACCATTCTTAGAGAGATGGTAATTAAATATGGTCAACAAAGACTAGGACTGTGGAGCATAAGAAGATGGTACTAACAAGTCAAAGGAAGAAGTGAGATGAGAATTTGTGCCTTCTTGATTTCTAGTTTATTAATGAAAGCAGCAAAGGATGGAATGGTGTGCTTTGAGAGCTCATTTTAATAATAACAATGAGATAACCTAAAAAGCCGAAACTAACTAATACAACCTATGCATTTTTCCCTTAGAAAGAGCAGCAATTAAGGAAAAGGCAAACTCTGCATGAGATTTTTAAGCTGTCTGCCAAAATTCCGTTCATTTTCATTCCTCAGCTATTTAATAATTCAGGCAGTTTATTGCAGTCAAAAAATGCCCACTTGCCATTTCTGCACTTATATAAAGCATAAGTCAGTGGGTTTTAATCAGGCTGCCTATCTTTGGAACTGTTATTGTCCTTTCTTATTTCACTACTTTGAGGAGAAAGACCAGGGATAACAATTTCATGCTTTGAAAAGAAACATGCAAGGCTAGTTTTTGTAAAATTGCAAATATCTATTTTAAATTTCATCCACATACCTTTCCAAAATGACGATTTATCCTCATGTTCCAGTGACGTGAAGATATTTCTAAATAGCTTTGCTAGTTCTATTCTGCTATTCTTTCCATTTGAATAGGTTTTTTTCCCCTCTTATTCTTTTAGGATATCACTTTCAATAAATGGGTATCTAAATGTTAAGATCACCCTTACACAGTATTATACCAGGTTGCCTTTTGCACATGTAACTGTACACTTTGAAATTCAGATTGCAGAAGTTTGAATTTATGGTATTTTTGCATGAAACAGCTTGGAGGATACACAGTCCATGATGCCGTATGTCATATCCTTACAAACATTGATCTTTGAGCATGCTTGAATATTCATTTATGTACAAATCTTGACAGTGCCTTCCCCTTAGGTCCTGGACAAGGCAGTGATGCAGGAGCTGTGCTACCAGGGTGTCTAAGAATATGCCTCAAACTATACAAATACACAGTGATCAATCATTTTTTTTTCTTCTATTTTTTTACACTAGTTACATTAGTTTAATGTCCTGGCCAGAAACTGCTTATGAATGGGAGCAATGTTCCCCACTCACTGGAGGTGGCAGAGTGGGGAAGTGGCAATCAAAGATATTTAAGCAAACAGTATCTATTGAATTTAAAGAGACAAATAGAACAGGACAAGAACTCCGGGATACCTGAGTAATTAAGATTATCATTCTCCCAAAATAATGCTGTCAAAAGTCTGGGTCAGGGTTTCTTTTATAGCTGTGTGGCTACCAGTCTAAATTACTGCTGCTGTGCTTCTCTGCATAAACCCTCACCTCATTCTCTCTGCTGGTACCATGGAGTATAATTGCTTGGGAGATCAAACTGGGTCATGAATGGTATGCAAGTGAAGTTAGAAGCTTCCCTTGCTCCTTGGTGGGTAGGAGGCTACTGGCCAGAACATGCTGGTTTGAACATGAGCCAGTTGCTGCACTGTCTGTTTTTCAACAGATACCAGCAATGCCCTTCTTATCTCCTCTTTTAAGCTGTCCAAACCTCATCCAGAACATACTGCTAGTTAAGACTACCCAGACAGAAAACAGCAGTAACTCCTCCAAGATTTTTTGGGCTGCAGGACCATATGCATGCCACATCCATACCTTGGAATCCGTTTAGCAGCACTACAACAGCAGCAAGCCTGTTCTAACAGCAACAAATTCTTTAAAAAGAAATGAAAAAAAAAAACCTCCACCAGTGTATTCTTCACAATTGAACACAGGACAGTAACTATGATATAAGCAAGAACACAAATGATGTTTGTAAAACTACTGAACAAGTAGCTTATCACAAACAAATCCATCAGCTAAGTGTAATGGTGTTATGGATCCTGTAGAAAAAATACTGTGTATTCAAGTAATTAAAGATCACTTCTAGAGTATTTAAAAAAAAAAGAGTTAAAACTACAATGGCAGGTATAAGCATGACACTGTTTTATTTTAAATACATTGCTTCCTGAATTATGTTCTATTCTTGCTATCAGAATAAAAATTATCCTGCCAGTCTCTCTAACTTAAAATAAACCCTTTACTGGATATAATATTGCCATTAGGTAACAGGTATATGAACAATGGTCAATTCATTGTACATAAACTCATTGAGAGAACCTTTAAATGTTCCCTTGAGTCAGGATAACTCTGAGTAATGCCCTGATTTATTGCAGCTTGCCTACAAGTTTGCACTCAGCAATTGTGTGATAGTTTTCACTCTTAGAATCTAAGAACCTCAAGGAATGATGCTGGTTTTAAACTCTGAACTTTCTGAGCTACAGAAAAACAAAAGGTCTAAACAGAATCTCAAAAAGCCATTCTGAAACAAAGAGTAAAAATAATCCAGCTTCAGTTTGGAGCATGGTAATTTATATGTATCAAGTTATGGAGTATATTTTTGGTGCTAATAAATTTGGTAATATCTTGCTCGGAAACAGCAAAGGAAATAGTTTCACCTAATTAAATTACTTGCTGGTAGGACCTCTGGAGCATCTTCAAAAGGCGTATGAACAAATTACTGGAAAATGGAATAGCCTTCCTAATTTTGTGTGCGATGATTTGTTAATGATTACATTAAAAAGAAACTGATTCATATCAAGCTATTAAGGCAAAAGGGAATAATTTCATTTTTCACATAATGCAGGTCACAGGTTTTTGTTATGTGGTTCTTGCATTATTGTGATTCTGTTTCAACAGGCATATGAAAGTTAGAAAGAGATGAATGCTGCTTTAGAGATGTCAACACTAAGCACTGTTCAACAGTGCAGACATCCTCCCTTCTTGCACTGAGCCACAGGACATTCAGACAAGAGCCTTGCACGAAGATGGAGCCATCCCCTTACTTGGTACAGAGAAAGACATGCTTTCTACTTGCCTCGTTCCACTCCCCAGACCACAGATTCCATGGTCACACAAAACACTGACATGGAGAGCAGAGTTTGCTTATTGTTAGCTGCAAAAAAAACCCAAACGAACAAAAAACAAACCAACAAAAGTGACTAAAGAGTTCTGTAATCTGAGAAAGCCATAATAATAGGCAATTCCTGAAAGCCGAACTCAAAAAAAGCAGCTTTTTTTTTTTTTAATAATGAAGAAATGAGTGGAAAAGGGTGAATTGCGCACTTTATGTCTTCACATCAAGGTTTATGTCTTACTTACAAGGTAATAATAAATAAATAAATAAATAAATATCACATACTCTTTTATTACTATGATACTTCACTGACAACGTGGGAAGACAGGAAGAGTAGCAAGGATCATTAAATGTATGCATAGCATATCTTGCATAATATTTTGTGTTAATGTATTGGTGTCTTCAGTAATTTAATGATTGAAAAATAAAACATTCATGCTGGACAACAGCAGCTGGCTGACAAGCCAGGAACACAGTTTTTAACTAAGGTGCCTGGTGCCAGGAAAAGACCTCAGTGACTTTGTCACAATTGACACAGCTCCTGGTTAATTCAGTAGGTACCTTTAAGTAGCCAGACTGCCTGATTTGACAACTGTCATCAAATGCATTTCTGTCTAGTGTTTAAATGCAAGGGAATAGAAATGCAACAGATGAATGTGGAAGTAGTCCAAACTGTAAGGAGCAGTTGGAAGGCAGATTACTGCATCTACTTTGCTAAGTAAAATAATACCCAGGAGCAAAGCGAGGAGCAGATTCCTTGATTGTCCATGTGATGTAATTGTTACTTGGCTTCCAGGCTGTTTTGAAGAGATGCATTTAGTTCACTCTGAGATCTAACCAGGGAGTTGTGCAGAAGGAGGAATATTCCATGCAGCACTCTCCATCTACAATGTGAAAATGTGGTGCCTGATTTGGATTCTTCTTCCCTATACAGTTTTCCAGCTCTACCTCCAAAAGTTTTTCATCCTCAAATACCACTGCATACATTCCTACCATACACTGGAGCTTGTAAGACACATTCTTTGTCATGTGTTACAAAAATACTGCGCTGTGGGGCTGAGACACAGATCTCACATATTCCAGATGCTTTGAAGTAAAAAGAGAAAAGGAAAGAAAAAGATCAGAGGCCCTTAGTGGACCCCAATCAAGTGTTATGCTGGGTGAGACATCAGAAAACAGATACATGCATAGTTTTGAAGCAAGATATGCCATTCCTGGGAGTTCAACAAGCATTTCCTCAGATGGACACCATTTTCAGTGGCCCATACATCCTCTGAGTCACCACTACTCAGATTTAAAAGAAAAAAAAAGGTGAAAAAAAATTAGTTAAGGAAAATTTAAGCACGTGAAGAGACTCTGTAATAAGTAATGATCGGGGAGAGAAAAGACAACAAATAATCATGTGCAAAATACAATCTTGTTCATAAAATCCCGAACTAAGATTTAATTAGATTTTTAGTTAGTCCAGCTAACTAAAATCTTTGCTTTACTTAAAGACTGTAGAATGATGAAAAGGAAGATGAACTATAATTTAAAAATGGCAAGATAAGAATGTTCTGCCTCTAGAGGTTAGAAAAAAATTCTAACGGATGTGCTTCTATGAACGTTAAAAAGAATTGTTTAAGAACCTGAGGACTATGGAATTCTCTTATGTCTGCAAAAGGTTAGTGGGGGAACTATGTAGCTTGCTCAAGCTTTTAAAAAATAAGCATAAATTGCCAAAATTTTCACTGGCTGCAGGAGAATTCTGAAGAATGACAGATGTCTGTCCTGAACATGTTCTGATTCACCCCAATAGATCTCTTTTATCTTTAAAGACCAGAGGGCAACATACAGCAAACAAATGGGCTGAGGTCTTTCCTGCTTGTACAACACAAAAGTGCTGTCTTAGCTATACAAATCCAACATTCTGAGGATACCAGGGCATGTACTCACTGAGCTCCCTGGCACAGTCACTTGAAGCATAAAACATATGTATAACTTAGGTAATTTAATGCCTTTTGACTATTTGAGTTCAGGAACCTTTTGGTGCTTATGAAACAGGACTTGAATACTGCTTCAAGACACAGCATTTTTGAATTTAGGCCAATTTTGAAGTTAAAGGTCTCATAACATTTACTACATTCCATGTGTATTTTCCCATGTATATTTTTTTGCTTAATGTACGTGTATATTGTACAGCTGTTACATGCAAATTTATTTCTAATCTTTGTTAAACTAAAATTAGGCCTGATTGATGAAACATGTTCTTATATAAATTCAAAAATGTACTTTGATTGAGAACTCAGCATTTATTTAAATATATATATACAAAAGATTTCCACCAGCAATAATGATTGCAACATGAAAAAAAAAGAAACACACAATAAAAGGACATGTTCTAAAACATTTTAAAACTCAGCCACTCAGCGAAGAACTGATTGTTATGTGTAACACCATGCTCAGAAGAGGGAAAAGTTCACTTAGAGATGGAGTACAGTGAAAGAAAAGGAAAAGGGACAGAGCAAAGACAGAGTCATAACACTGAACTCTTCCATGACAAGCTATCAGTAATACAGGAAGATCTGGCAAAATTAGCTAAACAGAATAAGGAAAAGGCTGACATGTGAAAAAGCAGTCTGACTGCTTGAATGCTATATATCATTAAATTTCATTCTAAAGAGCATCTGTCTCAGCCACTGATGGTCATTTTTTAAAAGAACTGCACTTTATATTTCTAGTGAGCATAAAGATCATGCAGCAGCCAATACACTGTCAAAATTAAACAGCAAATCCCTGCAAGGATTAATACCCAGGACCTTTTTTCTGCTATTATTATCAGCACTGACCACAGAGAAGCTGTAAACAATTTGTACACAGGCAATATTTGCCCTGTGGGAACCTGCTTTTAATGGATTCAGAAATGATGTCAACAGTACTTCACTTCTGGTAGCAGACAGCAAAATGCTGATGGTTCAATGTCCATGACAACTCCTCAAAGCACTGGGAAATGAAGTGGTAAAGAGGTAAAGAATGGAAATCAGAGGCTCAAGCAAATATTAAAATTACGGATTAAAAGTTATTTGGGAATTTTTGGACCACCTATATTACCTGACAAGATTATAAAGCAAAAATGTGATTACAAATATTTATATAAATAACTTTCAAAGTTAGGAAGAGCACAGTCACATCTTCCCATAACATGTGAATGGGAAAGTCAAATATTACAACTATATTGTCATTTAAAACTAATCAACTAATTAACTTGTGCAGACAACACCCTTTTGAAGATGATGGCAAAAAGCCATTTGGAATTTTATGCTACTTGTACAGACAGCCTTCTGAAATAAAAAAAATTGTCAAGACAAAGCCTTATATGTGGAAATTCTGATTAAAAATAGCATTCTACATCCCAGAAAAAGCTGCTGAAAACAGAGGTATGCCTCATTGAAATCTGCAGTTTTCAGTGACCAACAGACATGTTGATAAAATCTAGACTGTTAGTTATATAATTGCACCATATAATAACTTTGAAACATCTGATTGTACCCGGAGCTCTGTGACCCGCCGCAGTCCGGTTTGTTTGGCTGATCTTTCTGCTTTGCCTCCTTTTTTTGATGTTTGCAAAGATGACTGACAAACTGAAAATCAATCTAGTAAATACCTTCAGATCATCCATGCAGAGGGGGAAATGCTATTGTGTGCTTTTGTGATTGGTCTAAACAAATTTAAGCCCACAGCACCAACGAGAGTTGTGCTCTGGCCTTTCTCACTGCCGCCTTTGGCTGAGCAGTCTGATCTTCCTTGTGCTGACAGCGTGGCTCATTCCACTGCCACACAGGGAAGCACAGCAGGGAAGCATTTGTGCTGAAAACCAGCTACACAGCAAAAGACAAAACAACTCCTTTCCCTAGACTGAATTTCCCAGTTCCCAGATGTGGCTTACCAGGCAGCAAGGGTGAGGGATGGGAATGCTGGCTGGTGGTGGAGGGTACTGAATGGAACCAGTCCTCAGAGCAGGAACACACACAGAGATTAGTTTAAATCAACTGAGCACCTGCACTTGTTGAGACAATCTTAAATATATATTCCAACTTTTTTACAATTTTTAGTCCTTAACTCCTCAAATAAAGGAATGGATTTAAGAAAAAAAAAAAGAGAGAGAGAGAGAAAATGCTTCATTTTTTCTGGGTGTTCATTATTAAAAAAAAATTGTTTTAAATTAAATTACCTTGAGTTGGTTAATTCAGAAAAACATATCAACCCATTCTTATCTGCCTAAGTAGATCAGAAACCTAACACAAGGTATCCATGCTCTAAAATATTGCTAGAATTTACAATACTTCACTGCGTTTTCCCACTACTTTCTTCAGTATATTTAATGTCCCTTTGGCAGTTTTGTTTCTAATTTAAATTTGTTTCTGTAGATTTTGGAACTACAGTAATACTAAATTACTTTCTGACAACTGGAAGTGAAACTGTCATACTAATACCAGCATATATTAAAAACAAAATGTCAGCAAGTAAAAGCAACCAGCAAGTGATTCTATATTAATTTTATTTCCTATTTCTAGTGGCATTTTACAAAGGAAAATATTGTAACTTAATACCTTGTCTAAAGGCAGTGTATGCAGACAGGAAAAACAACCTCTTATTTTTTCTTATTTCTTGCACTGTTTGCATCAGCACAGAAAGAAAGGGGTTTTGGTGACCAGTTTCACCAGAGAGGCTCCAGTCATTCACCCTACCGATAGAATAAAACTTCAAGCAAAGCCTTCACTGAGCTCATGGAAGATGGAGAGAGATCTGAAGCTCTAGGCAAATATGCAACCACTCATATGAATTTTAATGGCTGAATAACCTTAAAAGTAAAAAATATCTTGAAGTGTTTAGTTTCAACCCAACTTTATTTAATGTGTGAGTTGATGCTGAACACATTAAAACAGCAAAGAGAATGCATTTTTTGCTGCAAGGTTTTGGGTTCTTCCACAAGTTTCAGGCTAAGTTAACACAAACAACTGGAATTCCAAATTTGTATCAGGTTTATCAAGTAGATATCTAGAAGGACATTTTAGGAATTTAATAACTTACTGTAGCATAGTATGTGCTGGATTACATTTCAAAATTGCTCATGTTATTTTGGTCCTGGATTATGAAATAGGCATTGCAAAGGGAATCCAATTACAGGACAAAAGAATTGGATCTGCATACTTAGGAACTTACTAAAGTAAAACGATTTCATGATTTTTATACTTTTTTCTGCCCTTCCCTGTGGAGACGCTAGAAAGAGACCATTCCTAACCTTCCCCTCAATACACAGAGGTAAAAAAGAAGGGTAAGAAGAAGCAAATGGAGAAATCTAATGAAATAAAGTGCCAGTGGAAAGTTCCAGGAGTTGCAGCACTGCTCTTCCTTAACCAGTTCAAGGGCACAGCACAGCTCCACCATTTCCAGATACCCAGGTGGTTCCTAGCCTGGGCAGGAGACCTCCTCAAGGAAAGTCAAATAATCAGTCTCAGCTGCAACCCAAGAACTCATAAAGGCATGAACTCTCAAGATTTCTAGGAAGTAGATGAAGTACATATGATACCATTCTGAGAAGAGAATGATTACAGATAAACAAGCAGATGTATTCTCCAACTTGCTCTGAAAAAAATGTTTGCCCGTGGTCACAAGTCAAAAAGTCATTGCCTTAACTGGCTTTCTGATGTGGATTTTTAAAAATAAAACTGCATCAGAATCCTTCTAGGGTTGCTCCTAGTATTTTATCTTGGGACTGCTTTTCCTCTGCACCAATCACTTCAGTCTGATAGGTCACACACAAAGGATGAGTAAGAAACACACCATGGCAACATCCTTGAGGGAAAAAAACCCTGAACTGCTTGTAAAAGAAGAGATTTTTAGCCCACCAGATTTTTTCACATCTTAATAGCTGTAAAGAGTAATTTGTCTTTAAGCATTATGAAACAAATGGCATTCAAGTGTAAAGTCTCTTCATAAATAGGAAGCACAAGTGCGGGGACCCAGTGAGCCGCTAACCAAGGTAACTCACGTGTAAAGTACTTTTTATGATGCATTAGATGTGTCAGCATATTTTCAGGCTAAGAATAGAGTGGAATAGGCCATTCGTTATTTTTTTCATGAAAATAGATTGGAATTCATATTGCACATTATTCATGCAACTAGAAAACTGCAACCTTACATGTTTTTAGTTTTATTGCTTTTCTTTGCCAAACTGACTGAAATAAATTAAGGTGACACATTATGAAAATCATTGCACATAACAAATTCATAACTTCTAGAGCAGAAGCAGCACTAATTGCTCAAAAGCTGTCTTAAACATTTATGAGTTACTGTAAAATGTGAAAAGAGTACACCCTCTAGTTACAAAAAGACAACCATACAGCCAGCAAAGATGTGACGACAGTTCAGAAAGGTAATTCCCAATGAGGTCACAAAGTCCCAGTATTGTAATAATGTTGTCTAAAGCAGCATAAAGGTCATTGTGGGCTGACCTCCCAGCATGTATTCACATTCCCAGGCAGAATGTGAGTTCACCAGCTGAGTTCTTTCCTACCACAACTGTAATCCAGTCACCCAGTGTAGATATGCCCACAGCTGGTGAGGCCTGCAGTAGTGCAACACCCCAAGAAGCTTTAAGCCTTAATAAAGACTGGAAAAAAACATTCTTCAAAATGCAAGAATATCTGAACAATCTCTGGAGACTTGCTGATGAATTCAGAGAACTGTCCAAGCCAGATGATACTTATTCTCCTCCTCCTTTCAACTGACCCAATTGTATTAAAAGAAGTTAAAACCAGTACAGGTTGGTTGGGTTTTTTTGTGTGTTCCATTCTCAGCAATTGCTATAGCTGTCACTAGAATACTCTTCAACTACAAGTAGGAGAAGAAAATTGCAAGTTCTTTGTGTTCAGCCATAAATATCAGTGTATATGATCAATATATCCTGCTGCAAACAATAACAACAGAAGGCCAGAGCTCTGCAACACCTGGCAGCTCTTACAGATGAACAAAAAGGGTAAAACTTGCTGGGTGTGCTGAGAGGCTGTGAGACACTGTACAGGGCAAGGCAAATGCCAGACCTGAGAAACGTGCAGAGGCATAGTAACATGCAGAGGAGTGCTAGGCAGGTTGGAGTGAAGGACTGCTGGGTTTGCTAGGACAGCTTTAATGTGGGTATCTGCTGATACTGAGAGAATGCAGGAGAGTGGCTGCAGATTTGTGAAACAGCAGAAATACCATGGTACATGAAGACTAAGCAGTCTGAAGACACTGGAACAGAATATTAGAGTTTTCTGCAATAGCAGGACAGTATTCTACCACGGAAGATTATGTAAAGACTGCGTCCTCCTCCTGAGATACGATGTTTCATCTTCCCTCTCTCTTGGTTATCATCTCTTGTTAAGATCCCAGTGGGACAGCCAGATGGACAACACTAGGCTTCCAGTTCAGGATCTATGACAAACACACACGGGAAGACCAGGTTTCCCAAAGTTTTGCAGAACACAGGAGTGCAGCAGAACATTTCAGGGTGCAAGATGTGGAGTACCTGGGAGCTTTACGATTTAGTGGCAGGGGAGGTTGCCCAAGTGATTGAAATTAGTAACAAAGCACAGCTGGAGACAAAAAAAGAAACAGTACTTGCCTATGAAAGTTTTTCCTTTAAGATGTGATTCACAGCAAGTAGCTTGAGGACTGGCTATGGCAGTAGTAGCAATCTGAGGTCTTCACGTATGCACTCATCATTTCAGTGGATGTTCAATAGTTAACCCTGCCTCATCCTTCAGAGAGAAAAGACAGGGAAGAAGGGACAAAGGAGAATCTGGAAGCTTCCCAACCCCTCTTTGTGAGAAAGGTGGTAAGAGAAACCAACAACAGAATTCTACAATATGGATTATATAGTTGATGGTTGTTTGAACTCCTAAGCAATAGTGATTATCATTTTGCCACTGTGACTGAAATTAAATCCGCTTTAGTGAGAGAAATTTAAACAGAGGCTGTTAAAATGTAGCCTTACAGAACCTAAAAACTAACACACACATAGATTTCAAGAGCCAGTTCTGTCTGCTTGAGACTTTGATATTCTGATACACAGTACAAAGAATTTATTCAGCCTTTTATTACCTGGGTAATAAATAGTTTGTAACCCTATTAATAAAGATCAATCCATCAACTGTTTTCATGTATTGGGATACCACTATTTACCTGTTCTGTTAATTTTATGAACAACTAAAATCAAGACTGGAGACAGGTGGTAATTTTCCTGACCGCCGGCCACATTACACAGCATTTCCCCAGTTCCCCCCCAAAATGCAATTGCAATCTGGAAGTACGCAGTTGCCAAAAGTATCTTTTCCTTTTCTTTTTTCTTTTCTTTTCTTTTCTTTTCTTTTCTTTTCTTTTCTTTTCTTTTCTTTTCTTTTCTTTTCTTTTCTTTTTTCTTTTCTTCTCTTTTCTTTTCCTTTTCCTTTTCTATTTCCTTTCTCTTTTTTCTCTTTTCTCTTTTCTTTTCTTTTCATGTGTATAGTGTTTCATTTTTCCTCACTTCAGATAGGAACTAAAATAACACACACAGACACACATTTGGGGGATGAAATTTTTACACCCTCTTCTTACATTTGAGGAATGTGCACACTGAATCTATTTATTCCATTATTTTACATGGCATTTCTGTATCTGGCAACACATTAAACAAATGCCTGTGTATGCATCGGAGTGCTCAAAACCTGACTGTGAGAACAGTTTCCATGTATGATATATATGCCATTCAATGATTGCAATAGGCAATCTAAAACCTATTGATCAAGCCACAACAAGAGTAACGTATATGGAGAAAATGAGAGAAAGGATGTAGTTAACTTATCCTTAATACATTATGTTGTTAGATTGCTACTCTGGCACCACAATGCAAAAGGGTAAGGGAATCAATCCTGAATTCCTTATGATCCAGAAGACAGCATGTAAGAGCACCATCAGAAACATCCACACAAGCTTTCAGGCTAAATGCCGTTGAATTAAACAGCTTGTGGCTGAAGTGCCAGCCTGAAAATCAAAGGGCTTATGTTCTTCAAGACTCTATTAAATCATTTTAGTGCTTCAGTTTCCTCACATCAGTAAAACTGGGATAGCTCTGTCAATGTCCATTTTGATAATTTTGATACTTGGTGATTAAAGGTCTCCCTAAGAAATACTGCTTTGTCCCCATTCTATAGTGTTGCTTTTTGTAGTTTTAAATCATATTGGTATAGCTTTTAAAATAGTAATCTAGAACTGTTCTACTTGAAAATCAGTTCAAACATGCAAATGCAAAATGGAAGTTTAAACTGGAAATTAAAACTGAATGAATTCTATCTTCCTTCATATTAAAGGCTTCCCAAGAGTGTTTAAGCTTCCTTTTTAAAGAAACTGATTGAGATCCATCAGAACTATATCATTCCCTGCACTTTGCTTGGTGTCACATCCATAGGCATTGGCTAATAAGAGGGTTTTCTTAGTTGTAAAACTAAGAAACTAAACCCTGGAAGCCTAAATTCACTTCAAGTAAAGACTATGCTATCCATTAAATACGATGGAACCAAAATGGATGCCATTTTTCCTGAGAAAGGTAGAAGAAAGTTTTTACAATGGAGATTTTACAAGAACAGTAGCTGGGCTAACAGTCCAAACTTCCTTATGTAAAAGCAATTTTTAGTACAACTCCTTGGCCATTATCATAAGAAGCAAATATATGTTCTTGCTCAAACATTTTATTTTATTTTATTTTAATAAGGAGAATAAAACCTGAGGGAAAGTGCTGCCAGGCTATGTGGAGGTGGAAAGTACAACATCCATCTGGAATAACCACATTCAGCTCAGAAGAGTTGCTCTAGATTTACACTATTGTCCAGAGTATTAAGAGAGATAAAGGTAAAAAAGCCCCAAATGTGAAATGTTTGGATCACACTGGAAATGGCCAGCTTACAGAACAATAATAACTACAACAAAACCTGATGAATCTCCTGGGTTACCCAAGGCTACAGAAAGCAATCAAACAAGAGTATTAAAAAATTTAATTATTTCTTTGATTCAGCTTTTAACAGAATATATTGGCAAAGGCTCCTTTATGCACACTCCTTTTTTTTTTGTGTGCGTGTGTGTGTGTGTGTTAAGTAAGACTATTAAAGATACAGGTATCAGAAATGTAGGTTCAGAAACCAGCAGCAAAAGTCCCAAGTAAATTACGAGTAGGTTTAAACAATATTTATGTCATTCTTTGGAAGGAGCATAGGAATGAAGCAGAATGGATGCTAGCAATGCCCACCCCCAAACTGCATGGTTAATAACACATACTTCTAAAAGAGACTTGAGATTATCCAGAAAACTACAAAACAGTAAATCTTGCACTGGTGTCTTGCAAGCATCTTTAAATTAAAAGAGGAATATAAAAATAAAGAATTTAGTCTAAAAATTATTCTCTAAAAATGAACAATAATTCCTCCCAAAATATTCATATGATATTGATCTCTTGGTACTGCTCAGCCCTCTAAAAAGTCATGAAATTGGACAAAAACTTCCTCAGTTGTCAAAAGGTTACAGAAAGTCTCCTTAAACAGAAAACAAACCAAATGAACACACAGAATAAGAGGAAATACCTCCATTGATTAAAAATTATGGTAGAAAAAAAGGCTATGATTAACTGTCAATAAAAACCTGAATTCTAATGGGCATCAAAAATTTCCAGTAGGATCTTCCAGTAATTGAAAAGCATTTAAAAAATGGATGAGAGATAAGGGAGCACAGTCCACTTTCAACAGTGATTTTTTGACATTCTGAAGACAGTGTCACCAAAAGCAATGGCACTTATGGTGAAGTCACAGTATCACAGTATACATCTGATACAAGTTTGCTGTATTTCTTAATCTGTTAAAGACC
Source organism: Corvus brachyrhynchos (assembly GCF_000691975.1). Classification (NCBI taxonomy): domain Eukaryota; kingdom Metazoa; phylum Chordata; class Aves; order Passeriformes; family Corvidae; genus Corvus; species Corvus brachyrhynchos. Next base: position 6,787,141 of record NW_008237619.1, read on the forward strand.
TAAAGAGCTAAACCTGTGACAAGTTTATCTGGTTTAGCAGGTTTAACAAGAATCTTTAAACAGACCGAAAGAACTTGACAGAAGAGCAAAATGATGGCTATGTGCAAAATTGACAAATTCAACATAATTTGCACTAGAAGAAAACAGTTTAGTTGCTTATGCGCATCAG